>NW_020664417.1:87614865-87633963 GCF_002925995.2 Terrapene triunguis | reverse complement strand
GGAGCTCTGCCAGTTTATCCCAGCTGAGAATCTGGCCCACTGGCATTGTTAATCCTATTGAATGTGACTAATCCTTGGAAACATTTGTTCCTCTTGAGCTCCACTAAAATCACTGGCACCAAAGTCTCTATGACCTCTTCCTAGCCAAAGCTGAGAACCAGTACTCCATCCTCATCCTCCTTGACCTGTCAGCCATCTTTAACCCTGTTGACCATGCTCCTCTTCTTGAAACCCTTGTCCTCCCTTGGATTCTGTGACTCTGTCCTCTCTTGGTTCTCCTCCTACCTCTCTAACTATCTCTTCAGCATGTCCTTCAGAGGGTCTTTGTCATCCCCCCTCCAAATTTCTGTGCAGTGTTCCACAGGGCTCTGTCCTTGGTCCCCATCTCTTCTCCCTCTACACCTTATCTATGGGTGATCTCATCCACAAAGACAAATTCAACTACCAACTCTATGCTGATGGCTTTCAGATCGACCTCTCGCCTTCTGTCCAAACAAAATATTGACCTGCCTCTGACATCTCCTCATGAATGTCTAGACATCAGCTCAAGCTCACGTTGGCTAAGAAAGAGCTCTTAATCTTCCTCCCCAAGCCTTCCCTACTTCCTCCTCTCTCTATCACTGTGGGCAACAGCAGATCCTGCCTGTCACTCAGGCCCAGAACCTGGCTGTTGTCTTTGACTCAGCCTTCTCTCTAGGTCCTCACATCAAGGGTATGTATAAATCTTGCAAAGTCTTTCTGCGTAACAGCTCTAAGATCTGGCCTTTTATATCCCTCCACACAGATAAAACTCTTGTCCAAGGTCTCATCATCTTGCATCTCAGTTACTGCAACATTCTTCTCTCTGGCCTCGACAAATGCAGTTTTGCCTCACTCATATCCTTTAAGAATGCTGCTGCAAAGATCATTCTCCTAGCCCATTGCTTTGCCTATGTCACTCCTCTCTTTGCATCCTTCCACTATCTCCCTCTTCTCTAGCACATCAAACATGAGCTACTTGTCTTCACTTTCATGCCCTTCATGGCCTTACCTATCCTCTCTCATTCACTATCAAGGTGTTGACTCCCACCTCTGACTGGCCCATGATGCCAGCCTCCACTGCCCACTTGATAAATGTTCAAACATGTATATTTGTGCTTTCTCCCATGCTGCCCCTTGTGCTTGGGAGGAGCTCCCTTTAGACACATGCAAAGCTACTACATTATTCTCCTTCAGATCCCTCCTTAAAACTCTCCATTTTTATGAGGCCTACAAAAATTTGTTGACAATGGTTAGGCTGCTGGTGTGCTGAGAACACCGTCTGACATGCTGACTAATACTGTCTCATTGTTTCTTTGTACTCCCCCATCTACCTATCTGTGTACATCTGCTGGCTCTTGTTTTATACTTAGATTGTGAGCTCTTTGGGGCGGGGACCTCATTTTTGTACTGTGTTTGTACAGCACCTAGCACAAGGGAATCCTGTTCCATGACTAGGGCGCCTAGATGCTATGGTAATACAAATACTAAATGATAATATAATAATAATAATAATTAATAATAGTAATATTCTGTTCCAGTGAATTCCACAGGTTAATTTTCCCTCTCCTTTTGGTAAATTCAGTTCATTGACATTTTCAATTCTGAATCATCTCCTAGGTTCTAAACTATTTCTAGACTGATGTATCCTACCTAAAATTGATTTACTCCATTTACCAACTACTGGAGCATTCAAAAAATCATGGCATTTTTTTCATAGGAGATAGTTAGTTTCAGATATTTAGGGTCTGATTCTCATTTGCACGAAAGCTACTTCACACCACTCTGACAGTGTAAAGAGCTTTTAAAATGAGTGTAAATGTAATTTATGCCTAGTTTATGGCCCCTTTATACTGCCAGAATGGTATAAAACAGCCTTGGGGTAAATTATTATTAGTTATTATCTATATTGTGGTAGTTCAATACAAGTTCAAGTCATAAAACAGGCCCCCCCATCATGCGAAGCACTATAAAAACAGAACAGTCTGGGCCTTAAGCATTTACACTTCCATTGCTTTCCTTTCTCATGATCTCTTCTACAGTATTAGCCAGTGGATATATTACCTTGGGATCTTGGCAGTCTCTCCAAATTTTTCTTTTCCCATATTACTTATCTAAAACAACCTGGTGAGATAATTTTCCATGTCAGCAACTAATCTGAACTATCAAAGGTATTATTACTAATCTTTCCTATACCACTCTGCTCTTTTTCCACAGTAGTTCCAGCTGTTTGAAAACCTCAGCTTTTCTAACCAGCACGAACTGGCCAGCCTCTCATTCACCTGCAAGATCCCACTCATGAACTCATTTCAACTATTAGCAAATAATATACACCAAACATCACAGTCCTAAATTTCTTCTGGGCAAGTTATCTCCCTAGACTTCATTGTATCTATCTTTGGCTACCTTCCTCCCACCTCATTTACTCTAACATGAAATATAACTCCTCTCTAATGTTTTTTGCTCTGATTCTAATCTTGCTTGCACTATTTTTAGGTTGGTGGAAATAAGCTGATTTCTACTAAACTGCTCCCAATTTAAACCAGTGTAACTGAGAGCAGAATTAGGCCCTACTTGTTAATTTATCAGCTATCTCAGTAATACTCTCAATCTTTGACTCATCACAACTAAATACTCCAGGTTTGCTTGATCTTTTTACAAGAAAATCATTTCCTGTGTGGTGCACCATGGAAATTTCTATCACCTATAGATTCCTGCTCTGAAATTTGCTACCCAGATCCATTCCTCCTCATTGCCTTGCACAACACAATCTAATGCTTGCTCTCTTGTTGATATCCAGTACATTTTGGACACAAATTATTAGCAGATCTTACAGTTAAGCTATCCTTTCAGTCATCCTATTTCTTTAATACTGCGTTGTATAGTGTGTTACGGGTCCCTTTCAGTGCCTGATCTGCAGAGTGTGAGTCTGTTACAGGCACAGCTGGAGAGCCTACTCTTCAACTCAATTTCAAATCCAGTGTGTCAGCCAAGTTGGCAGCTCTCACAGTATCTCTAGTAGACTTGGGGTATTTCTACACTGCAATTAGACACCCGCGGCTGGCCCGTGCCAGCTGACTTGGGCTCATGGATCTCAGGTTAAAAGGCTGTTTAATTGCTGTGTAGACATTTGGGCTTGGGGTGCAGGAGCCCTCCCCTCCCCCATTTTCTGAGGAGCTCTAGTCCCTCTCTTTACAATGGGATAAAGCAAAATGTTGGATGTGAACATCCAAGAACTCTTGAAGTTTTAATATCTGGATCCAGGTCCAGAACAGAATTTTACAGCTTCTGAAGATGCAACTGGCAAATTATGAATCCTTTAAGAGGGTTCACCAGTGTGTGCCTTAGTGGCTTTAGTTTCTAAGGTTTTTTTTACAAACCTTGGCTCAGATTTTCAGCTGGTGCAAATTGGAGTATTTCCATTGACTTCATTGGAACTATGCAGGCTTGCTTCAGCATAAGATCTGGTCTCTTTAGTCCAGTTTCAATTCAAATGGATTTGAGTCCCAAACACAAAAGTGCAACTCAGCTAAAGCTTGTGAGTTTCTGGTACAAACCCTGAAAAATCATCACATTTTTCCTGGATTCCACCATCAGCTGTAATGTGGCCCCTTTGCCAAGCAGTAGCAGAATTCGGGGCCTTACAGGTCATTTTCTTGTTTGGGATCAAAATTGGTGATGAAGACTGATGTATTTTCTTAGTGTCATTTGTTTATTTACTGAATGTATATGTAATAAATGAGGGGGGGGAGGGTAGCTTCCTTTGATGGACACCCAGCCAGCCAGTTAGCTGTAAAATCCCTCTTGGTAGTGTAGAAGCACTCTCTCCCTCCACGCAATTGCTAGAGATAATAAAGTATCTGACTTTGCTGCACCCAACCAAAAGAGTGAGAACTCTGTTTTTCTCCGACAATTGCTATTCTCTGCTTGTTTTACCTGTAAAGGGTTAAAAAGTCCCCCAGGTTAAAAAAAAAAAAAGTGGGCACCTGACCAAAAGAGCCAATGGGAGGGCTAGAACTTTTTAAGATTAAGAATAAACTTCCCTTTGTCTGTTTGTTCTCTGGAGAGAGGGGACAGAGCAGGACAGGGCAAAAGTTATGCTGTAAGCAGCTTTAAAACCAGATATGAAAAAACATCAATTCATACCTCAAACCTACTTATCTAAAACCCCAAATGTGTAGATCAAAAAGTAGATCAAAAATGTTTAGAAAGATGTGATTAGGTTATTTTCTTTTATTTCTGAAAGGCTTGTGGAATCCTCTGTGCTAACCCCAGATGCTTTTGTTTACTTGTAACCTTTAAGCTGAACCCCTAAGAAAGCTATTTTGGGTGCTTAATTTTTGGAATTGCTCTTTTAAAATCTAGCAAAAGCCTAAGTTCCAGATGTATTTTCTTTCTTTTTATTTTAAATAAAATTTACCTTCTTTAAGAACAGGATTGGATTTTTGGTGTCCTAAGAGGTTTGTGCATATGTTGTTTAATTAGCTGGTGGCAACCTCCAATTTCCTTTGTTTTCTTTCTCAGCTCTTCCCCGGAGCGGGGTGGGTGGAGGGAGTGAGAGGGCTTGAGGGTACCCCACAAGGAGGAATTCCCAAGTGCTCTTTCCTGGATCCAAGGGATTTTTTTGCATTTGGGTGGTGGCAGCATTTACCAAGTCAAGGTCAGACCTTGGGAATTTAATACAAGCCTGGAGTGGCAAATATTAATTTTTAGAATCCTTGTGGGCCCCCAATTCTGCACTCGAAGTGCCAGAGTGGGGATTCAGCCCTGACAGTATATAAGTCCTGTTTCCTTGAACGAGGGCAGTAACAAACTGCACACAGGTAACTAACACCCTCTTGCAGAAATCACAGGTCAGGCTCCTGGAAAGCAACTGTGTTATGCTTTCTCATCAGGGCCTCTCATAAGTCTAACTACTTACTGTGTGCCCCTTTCCCTCCCTTAGCCTCTGCAGCTTTCACCTGGGAAGCCCCTACTCCAAGACTGCTCATGGTGACCACATGGCCTGGAAAGGCAAAACTGGGCATCTACCTTCCTTTTGCAATACAAAGAAACCCCAGAGCTTCTGCTGTTAAGAGAAAGAAGAGTGCTTTAACCCACACAATACCCTATTACTCTCTGGGTGTGGTTACTACATGGCATCCTAACTCTTTCTATGAGTGTTTCATCTTGGGTGCTTATACCTCAATGACTCTTCTTGGGCAAGACATGCATGAGCTATGCCTAATAGGCAAGCCATAACCGTGTATTGCACCAGGTTCACTCAAAATTTAGCCTGGTTCTGTTCCAACTTCAATTTGGGCTTATAAGTGGATCATGGACCTTTCAGCCAAACTGGATTGAATTTAGGGTTTAATCATGAAACTTTGGTGTTGTTCTGTATTCAACCCAGCTTCAGAATTACCAGTCAGGCTGTGGCTCTGGGCTGCAGTGGTCAAATGTTCTGCCTTTGGAATGCAGAGTTGCTTGGGCAAAGAGCAAACAAGGGTTGCTACTGTGTCTCCCAGCCAGAGGTGGAGTATTCACGCCTCCTGTCACCAGCCTTACAACACTTGCCTGTGCACGGAGACAGGGCCCTTGCCGTAAACTCACCCAGCCAAGCCCCCTTGAGGTGTACTGTACTATGCCCTGCGCCAGGACTCCTGAGCACCTGGCACTTGAGGAACCCAAACACTGGGATTGTGGTGGCCTCTTGCCCACCTGTGTGATGAATTGGAGAGTCAGCATGCAGGCTGGGTGAGTGAGCCCACAAAAGCTTATGCTCTAATAAATTTGTTAGTCTCTAAGGTGCCACAAGTACTCCTGTTCTTTTTGAGTTTCTTGGCAGTCCCACAGACAGACCTTCTAGGGTATGGTTCATCCCAGATGGTGGAAAGGACCCTGTCTCAGGAAATAATGTGGTGAGGAAGTTCAGGAGGGGGTGGGTTTCCTGCCTGAGTAGTGCTTAATTTGTAATGAAAGAGAGGTGTCAGGACTCAAGCAATTAGGTACCGGGGTTCAAGTAATTTTTTTACTTTTATAACTGAGGCTGCAAGGCCAGAGGTGCCGGGGGCATGAACGGCCAAGCTCAACCCCAGGCACAAATTAAGCACTGTGCCTGGGGAAAAAGCTAACCATTTTTCACAGCAACACCGACTGGAAGAGGGAAGCTGCCTTTGCACCCTCTTCCAGTAATAGTTCTGTTGCTCATTGAAATTGTGTCAGTGTTGTTTTTCTGGGGACCCAGCCTGGCTGTGCTAACACACCAGTGAGGGACCGTGTCACTAATACTGACTCTGGGTAGGTGAGACCCCTGGCACCTGTGCAGAACCTTGCTGATGGCAGACCGGCTGTGCATTGATGGAGGGGTCTCCCCACACAGAGTCAGTTACAATTATTATGAATATTTATTAATTATTTGTATTGCAGTAAACCCTGGATTCCACTGGGCTAAATGCTGTACAAATACAGAACAAAAATATGGTCCCAAATTGCTTACAAACTAAGTGAGCAGCAGCAGTTGCAGGATCAGTGCCTTCGTGGATATTCTCTTTCGGACAAAATATTCCTCCTGTAGCTTATGTAAACAAAATCACATAGCAACTCGTGTTTTCAATAAATCAATGGTGCATTGTTATGTGGGTGTCATGTACTGTAATCAGTTATGTGGGAGGTGGCTGCAGATGCTGAAGGTCATCCTCTGTTTTGAAAGGCAGATTTATGGATGGCAAGAGACAGAACAGACTGGCTGCTGACCTTTACAAAAGGCTCTTATTGCTGAGATATGTGATATTTAAATACACATAATTTAGTTGTTAAATACATGCTCTTTGTGTCTCAATAAGAAGAACATCACAACTGTTATTCAAACTTTAATGCACAGGCTGCAGTTAGTCTAAAGCATTTTTAAACAGCAGTTGATATTTTCCAAGGACAATTCTTTGGTAATAACTTCTAACAGCACAATAATACAAGCACCATACCCTTTGCCCCTTGCCTATGCATCTTAATTTCTCTCTTCCCATTGCTGTTATTTATTAACTCTGGAGAATGTTGTGGAATATAATTGGTATAGCAATCACTACACACATTAATATTGTTTTATTAGGCTGGTATTTTACTGACTGAGTACATCATAAGTCATCAACTACATAAAACATTGATATAAAGAGGAGTGTAATAAATTGTTCTCCTTAACCACTGAGGACTGGACAAGAAGTAATGGGCTTAAATTGCAGCAAGGGAGATTTAGGTTAGACCTACGGAAAAACTTCCTAACTGTAAGGGTAGTTAAGCACTGCAACAAATTACCTGCAGAGGCTGTGGAATCTCCGTCATTCGAGGTTTTTAAGAACAGGTTAGAAAAACACCTGTCACGGATGGTCTTAGATAATACTTAGTCCTGCCTCAGTGCAGGGTACTGTACTAGCTCACCTACTGAGGTCCCTTCCAGTCCTACATTTCTATGATTCTATGATTATTGCATTAATTATGTCAGATGAGATTTCTATTCTATTTCCCAAATTGTCTCAAAAATTATGAGGAATATTGTTCGAAACATGGGGGTATATTTTTCCTTATTGACTTGTGGTTTCTTGTTTCACAAAATCTTCTCATTCTTCCTTGTTTTGCGACAAACATGAATGTATGGCTTGTCTAAAGGACTACCTATGTTTGAACTATGGTAACCAGTTTCAGAATGGCTGGTGAATAAGTTCATCTGGTGTGCCCAGCTTTAAATCCACCCATGCATTTAATAAGGAATCAAGTGACTGGGGGGGGGGAGGAAGGGGAGGGAGGGAGAAAGGAGAAAGCATTGCCTGGACAGACCATATGGTAGAAAATATATCATCCATCTGAATGTAGTGACACTAATTTAATTAAAACCAAGTTGGAAGGTACAATTTATTGGCCAACATGACTAATTTTGTTATGCTTTTGCAAGCAGAGAAATTAATTAAAACTTTGAAGCTTACTTATTGGTATAATGAAAGCTCAATTTACACTGGTAAGAGATTAGGAAAACCTGCTTGATGGCTTCTCGTGCATTTAAAAAAAAAGAAGCTTTTTCACATTCTCAAGACCAAGGAATGTTTAATTAAAGTCGATAGAGAATTTAGTAGTGGGAAAATGACAGCAACAAGAAATAATCTTAAAAAAATAAGTTGCTCTTGAGAAAGAAGGACCTGAATGTTGTTTCTGGTTGATGTGAAAGGTGGGCTATGCCAAGGATGGGGAATGTCATATGTTATGGGAATGACTATGAGGCAATAACAGAGGGGGTGAGTGGGATCCACCCCCACATAATAGTAGTGTATTGATTCTAGATGCTGAGTCCGCTGGCTCACTTCCTGCCTGGTTTCAAGAGAGGGATGCCAAAATTATGCCTAAGCCACCTCCCCTTGAGCTCTGTATAGCTCAAAAGCTTGTCTCGCTCACCAAGAGAAGTTGGTCCAATAAAAGATATTACCTCACCCACCTTGTCTCTATAATATCCTGGGACCAACACGGCTACAACAACACTGCAGACAACAACCTTTTCATGCATGTTACCAGTGCCACAACACATCAACATTGTAGCAGCAACATCCTATTAAAAGATTGCTCTTGTGTGTTTTGCCTTTTAGAAATAAAGGGCCAAATTAATCCCTGGTGCCAATGGAGTTCCACTTCCATGAATCTGGCCTCATATGTAGTCCAGTGTTTGAGTGAATTTGGCTCTCTATATCTGTTGACCACCTCTCCCATTATTTGTGCTTTTTCTTCCTCCAATCACATATGAAACCAATCAGAATCAGCCCTATTTTGATCTGCCCCAGTATCCTTGCATGGTGGTATTTCTTTCCAAAGAGATATAATTTCCTGAGGTACTTCATTGCCGGGCCAGTGGAAATCAGCATAGCATCTTAAAGGATATATCAGGCATCTGAGGTGGTTTATAAGTCTCTGAGAAAACATTTCAGTGGGACATCAGAAGCCTGTTAGGCTAATGGTCCCCTTTGTGACCCATTTTGGATATCATGTGTGATGAACACCCTAAAGGCTGTGGCACCTTTAAGGGAATTCGGGAAAGAAGTCAACCCCCAACCCCAAAAAGGAGGGGGCTATTTCCAATGTAAGTTGACTGATGGAAGAGCAGTTCCTCCCCAGCCAGCCTCATGAAAGGATGTGTGGTCTAGAACCTTTTGATACTTTTAGTAAGAAGGAGAATCAGGGAAAGCAGCTGTAAATTGTAAAAGAAGCTGATGTTACAGCACGTCATGGAAGTACAGAAGGGAGAGATATATCCCTCACCTAACTAAATATCCACTGAGTCACCACGGGCAGGTTTGAGATGAGTTCTGCTAAGATTTGACACAAGCCTAACGATTTCCATAACTTATATACATTTATTTTATGAGCTGGTTGCAGTATGTATGGAGCCTCCATTTTTGAATTAAGGTAACTAAGGACAACAGATGTTAGCTAAGAAATTTGTTAAAGGCAAGTAAGTGAGTGATACTGATAGTTTTGTCCACCCGAAGAATGACGTCCTGTCATCTAATAACACAAGAGAATCCTTCTCTAGTATTTTCAGTAGGTTGGTGTCAATGGTGTCAAAGTTGAAATTTGTCACACAAAAAAGGTTACCATTGGACAATGTACTTTTTGTCAAAATCAAAATTTTCTGCAGGCAAATGTTGATTTTAGTTAAAATTTTCAGATTTTCCAGTTGGAAGAATCAAAATGCAAAAGTTGATTTCAAGTCAACATTTTGAAACAAAATGAAATTTTCCATTGTGAAATGTTGATTGGAAATGAAAAATATCATTTTGACAAGTCAGATTGTTTAGTTTCAAACACAAATATTGACCCTTTTGTTTCAACCATTTCTGATTTGAAATTTCATTTTGGGAAATTTTTCAATATTTCAACATTATGTTCCAGTTTCAACATTAGTTCCAGAAACCAATTTTGAAAAATGTCAATTTCCATTGGGGTAAAAATTCTGCTTCCTGACCAGCAATAGTTGTGTGTAAGTGTTTTTATTTAGAGACAAGCTGGAACCAGGTATTGAGATAGAGTATCTTTGAGCTTTAAAGAAGTTCAGATTCAAACCTGAATTCCTTCACCATCTCCCATCAAAATCCTGGACCTGTGTACCCTGAAAAGTTAATAGTTATTATTAAATATTTGTATTGAGGTAGCACCTAGGAGCCCCTGTCATTGGCTGCGTCTGTGCCCCAGAAAGCTTACAGTCTACATCTACATATCAGACAAGAGACAAATGGTGGATAGAGACAGAAAGACAGGGGCAACAAGGAAACAATGAGACAATATTGATCAGCATTTTTGTCAGTGGTCTCTGCACACCAACCATTGTCAAACTTTTTTGTAGGTATCACAGCAAAGGAGAGTTTTAAGGAGTTGGATCCAGATCTGAACTTCATAACGTGGATCCTTGTGTATTTTTATCAATTATTTGAGACACGCTTTCATAAGAAGTGCTGTGACAGTGTATTCCCCTGAGGGCCTGTGAAAAAGGCAATTCAGGTCTTAGCTCTCTGCCATGAGAGATGGAGAGTTTTCTGTAGCTCATTCTCTTGTTATCATCGCATTGTGATTGCTGGGAAGACAGACTCAGAGCAGATTTTCTCTGTTTTCCTTCTCCAAGGCTGTTTTTGAGGGAGGAGGGATTGCAGTGGACATAGACTTTGCACACCTCTGCCAGATGAACAGCAATAACAATGTCATTCAGAAGAAAGCCATGTGCCAGAGATTGCACAGCGTGGCACGAGGGAACCATTATACAAATGAAAGCACATAGCATGCTGCCCTAGTTTTGTATTAGGCTCAGAAACTCCATGAATTATCTCATATATAATGAATCCTCCTCCAAACATCCATCTTTCATTGTGCCTAACATTTGTTCTGTTGTCAGTGGAGACTTTGAGGTTAGCCACATGTTTATTTTTTTCTCCTAAAATGCTGATAGTACATTGCCTGCTGTGCAATCTTTGTTAAACCCATAAATGCAAAATGTAGCCTTGTCTTCAAAAGTTTCTGTGAGTGGCAGTGACCGATACCTTTTGGAAGGATACTCCGGGAGCTGTGAAAGTTGTCAAGTGCTTGTCCATACAAGAGTTAGCAGCATTTTTACTGGCTGTCATTCTACTATCCCATATGTCAGTAAAGCATATGTATTTCTAGGCCACTAGGTGATGATGATAGTATAACTACAGCTAAATCTTAATTAGCATTCCCATATGAATAAAACATTAGCACGATCATTTTTAGCCTATACCCAGCTGATTTATGTCTCATTTCTTTATAGCCATGGTTATGAACAGTGCAAACCAAATATTATAACAAATGAAAAGGAAAAATAAACATAGAGCATAATTTTATCTTTTCTCAGTTTTGCAATTCAGAGTTAAGTAATAAATTGGTTAAGTTAAGTAACAACAAAATCCCCTTGGAAATCATCACTTCCCAAAAGCTTCTGCTGGAAACTTATTTATGACTACATTTTCAGAACTGGAGCGCCAAACTAGTATCCACAGTTTTTAAAACTGACTTTTTGGCATCTGCAATCTTTATATATGCAAAGATCAGTTGTGGGTGGACAGGCTGCATCTGGAATTGTGACATTTGCACATGAGAATGCAGTTGCTGTGTGTTTGCATGCACAAAACCTAGGGTGTGCAAAACCCATGGCATGCAAAACTAAGTGTGCACAATTTAGAGGCTGTACTGAGGCCCTTTTGAAATGTGATGCTTAAAATAAAAGGCTTCCTTTTCAACTGAGTTATTCTGTCCTGGGTTCCTTACGTTTTGGGCCTATTCACGGTAGCAGAGCTGCAACAGAGTGGGAACAATCCACTAGCAACACAGGCTTGGACACAAGTCAATCTCTTTGTGTGAGGTGGAAAGGAGTGTTTTTCCAGGGGTTCTGGTTTAACCCACATTGACACCAAATTGGCAAAAGTCTCTACACATTCCTTCTATGTAATTTTACAGGCAGTAATTGTAAAAAAAACCACACCATACAGGGCAGCTCCAATCTTCCCCAGAGCACCCTGCTTTGGCTTCTACTCAACACACCCCCTTGTCTGGAAAAAAAAAGGAGGAGGGGAGGGTTAATTTTGTGACTAAAACTCACAAACTTTGGAAGAAAATTTGTGATTAATAATAAATAATAATCATAAAACCATTCTTCATTGACATTTTTCACTAGAACAAAATACATTTCCCAACAGTGGTGCTAGAACTAGTGGTGCAGGGAGTGCTGCCGGACCCCCTGGCTTGAAGTAGTAATAACAAACGCCAAATACATGATTCCCATGGTTTCCATCAGCAGCAGTCTCACTATAAAAATTGTTCCAGCACCGTTTCCCAATCTGCTTTACATTAGGTCTCTGCATAGAGGGGCAAAACACTTTTGCTGACTCCCCCTGTTGTCAGGTGTTAGAATCCTGGACTGAGATGCAGGGCTTTTTTCTTGAATCAGCCACAAATCCCGCCCAAGTGGCCCCTATTAGCCTCATTTCATCTCAGGAGTATAAAAGGTAAAGGGAGCTAGGGCCTAGCACAGAGGAGATTCTGCAGGGACAACCCTAGGAATTGCTAATCTCAGGCTTAATTTTATGTTTTGTTTTTAAATTGAGAATTAAAGAGAACCCCAGCAAAGAAAGGTGAGTTTGAACACCAACAGTGCATGAATAGGCTGCACTGAGAATGGGATGGCTCAGCCATTCGTGATGCCCCATTACAAGTTTTAACATGAATAGTCAGACCCAGTATCTTTCAAAGACTGTTTTACAATGGATTCAGTGCTTTACAGATGTAAAAGAGTGTAGGCTATAAAATCTGTTCATAATGATATGGTACAAGTTGGCACCACAATGGCCATAAATTGACTGAACCCTCTATTAAGCCATAATAATAACAGGTGACTGCAATCCATCATGTTTAGCTATGGCAGTGATCATCTTTCAGGAGACTGAATGTTTGTGGTGATACTTAGCTGACTGGACTAGCTTCCACCTGAAAGTTAACTGCTGGGTTGGCTTGACTGGTGATGCTAGTGAAGTAAAATGATATCTTCTTTTTATAACACTCCCAATTTAGACCTGTGAACAGGGTTAGGTCACATAAATGGCCACCTACAGCTCTCCATCAAATAGTGGGAGAGAGACACAAATAGCAGACCACTGTATTTTCTGTCAAGATCTTGACTGTTTCCTTCTTTAATCGATTGAGTTCTAGGGTTGGCCAGAATACAAGAAGTACGTTTTGGGGGGGGGGGGGGGGGGAAACAGAGGTTTTTACATTTGGTTTTGTTCTGCATCAGAACAAAAACTAGACCGTTCACATTTTTCTCAAATAGGCATGCAAGCAAAGTCACAGAGAAAGAACCCCGCCCCTCCCCGTTACCCAGAGTTTTCAGAACCTCCAACAGGGGCAACTTAACTATTTCACTCCAGGGGGTGTAAGGAATGAATCAACAGGAACTCAGCAATTCTGTCTGATCAAGGAAAAATGCAAGTAAGCATGCTTTTGTCTAACACTGCAGTTTATTAGATTTAAGCACACACAGACATAAGCAATAGATTTAGAACATCCCAGATATTTACCTATATTCTGAGACGGTACTGAGTAATCAACAACAGGTCAGCATCAGGAAAACGTCTCTCCCAGGATAGCTCCCGAGGATGGATCCCCCAAAAAACTTTCTATAACTAACTTCTACTAAACACATAGGTCATAATGACCCCTGCTAAGTCATCACTTTTCCTAACTTTCAATAAACTGAGCATAAGCTTTCGTGGGCTACAGCCCACTTCTTCGGATGCTGTAGCCCACGAAAGCTTATGCTCAAATAAATTTGTTAGTCTCTAAGGGCTAGTCTACACTACCCGCCCGGATTGGCGGGTAGAAATCGATCTCTCGGGGATCGATTTATCACATCTCATCTAGACGGATAAATCGATCCCCGAATCGATGCGCGTACTCCCACCTCGTCAGGAGGAGTAAGCACTATCGACGGGGGAGCCGCGGCGGTCGATTTGCTGCCGTCCTCACAGCGGGGTAAGTCGAATAGGATACGTTGAATTCAGCTACGCTATTCGCATAGCTGAATTTGCGTATCTTAAATCGATCCCTTCCCCCCCCCCAGTGTAGACCTAGCCTAAGGTGTCACAAGTACTCCTGTTCTTTTTGCGGATACAGACTAACACGGCTGCTACTCTGAAACCTTTCAATAAACTGACAATCAGAGGTGTCTGTACTCAAGGCTGTCCAGCCACATAACTTCTTTCACTCTCCATTATTTACTCTCCTCTTTCCCTCCTCCCATACTGATTAGCAAAACTGCCAGTAGTTATGACCTTGCTTCTGAAAACCTGTCTCCAAATTAACCCTCATCTATGTGGTGTTCTATTTCGTTAATACATAGTGGCCGAATGCACATAATATGATTGCAATTAGCTTAATCGCATTCTGGGGTATATACACCCCTCAAATCGAGGGCACCATCCCCCCCACAGGCTAGCCAACAGTCCAGTGGTTGGGGTACTGGGATGTCAGAGACCCAGATTCAAGTCCCTGCTTTGCTTGAGTCAAAGCAGGAACCTGTAGACAAGTTTCCCACATCCCAGTTGAGTGCCCTAACCAGTGGGCTACTGGCTAGTCTGGTGTGTGTGTCTCTCTCACTCTGGTTGGATGAGAAATTCCATCCTGGACCAGCAACAATCCTGACAAAGTTTTCATCAAAACTGATACATGGGGGGGAGGAGATCATTTTTAACAAACTGTTTTTTTTACCCCCCCGCCCAAAACAAACAAACAAACAACGTTTTGTTGAAAAATTCCTGAGCAGCTTTAATCCTGACACTCATTTCCAAGATCTGCCCAAGAATCTTTTGTGCCAGCTTCTGCTGCAGCCAGAACAAAGGAAGATGAGAAGGCTCCAAAATACAAGCAACTCTGCAGGAGAAAATGAAGATCCTCTCTGAGGAGAAACCAGGTGAGTTGGTGCGTATCTATTCCAGAAGGAACAGAATGGGTAGGATCTTCCAGATTGGGATTCATACAGCTAAGAAAATGAGTTGTTTGTTTATGGTCCTGTTTTGGTTTTTAATCATTCTCACAAGAAGGAGTGGTGTCAAATTCTTCTTTATTTACTGTGCCAATACAGTTACTCCATCTGTGATTTAGACAGAAATGATAATCCCAGCTCCAGGAAAACTGAGCTACTACTGACTTCACTTTGACTTAGGGCTTGTCTCCACCTACTGGGGGATCGACGTTTGACGATCAATCCCCCGGGGTCTAGTGAAGACCCGCCAAATTGACCGCCGATTGCTCTCCCGTTGACTCCGGTACTCCACTGGAACGAGAAGCATAAGGTAAGTTGACGGGAGAGTTTCTTCCATTGACCTGGTGTGGTGTAGACACTGCAATAAGTCGACTTAAGGTATGTCAACTCCAGCTACGTTATTCACATAGCTGGAGTTGCATAACTTAGGTCGACTCGGCCCCGTAGTGTAGACCTGCCCTTAGTGGGGCATTCATCTTCTGCATCTTTCTCCTCCTCCTATTCTGTCCACCGATCACATGCACTAAGACTTATTACAGTGGATTTGCTCATAGATTTCTACCAGACTTGGACCCAGTGGCTTATGTCAAAAGGAGAAAAGTTCCACATGATAAAGAGTGATTTTTTTTATTTTTTTTCCCCATCCAGTGCTCCAATATAGGCACCAGGT
This sequence comes from Terrapene triunguis, assembly GCF_002925995.2. Lineage (NCBI taxonomy): Eukaryota > Metazoa > Chordata > Testudines > Emydidae > Terrapene > Terrapene triunguis. The sequence goes on along the minus strand of NW_020664417.1, from coordinate 87,618,217 downwards.
CCAGCAGTGCACATTTAGGTAGATCTAATATGAATGGTGTTCACTTTCCTCAGATGCATCAGACACTGACCAATCTCAGAGGGTAGGATAGCAGACTGATGCTCTGAAGCAGTATGACAAAACTAATGTTTGTGTATGTAGAACTAACCATATTAGGGTAGAGACCTGAAAGGAAGAACAGTGACCCAAAATAAAGAGGTACATCATAATTCTAGCAGCCCATTCTGCCACGTTATTGTTGCCTCCCTTGTTCAGAAACCTGGAACTGCCTAAAGTTGCCATTGGAAGGCTGGGATTAGGGCTGCTGTGGTTTTCGTTCTTACTCACTGAGAGGTTCATTTCACATCATTCTCTAACCCCCACATTATCCACTGAGTTCGTGGTTTACTTGAAGTTGAAAACGGGACAAGTTTTCCAACACCAGTGGAGTTTAGAAGGATCAGAATCTGGACCCAGACTTGACAACTGGCCTTTATCTTTAAGATGGGCTGATCCAAAATGTGTAGCCTGACCCTGTTGCTCCACCCCACCAAATTTTGGAGTGTTTGAAACCTGAATCTGAATCTTTTCCAGTTTGGATAACTTGGATGACACCACAAAAAAATGAAGATGAGTGTAACTGAAAAACACCTCATCCTCCTTCCCAGGCTGGGCTCAACTATTTCTGCTGTTGTGGGTCCTATGGTAGAGGGTTTCCTCAACTAGTAAAATGCAGCCAGCAAGTAGGTTGTGATGTTATTAATATGAACTGGGACAGTATAGATCATTGTTGCAACCAAGGTCCTGTACGGCACCAAATCTTGTATAAAGGGGATCAAATAAGGTGTCTAAGACAAGGTTATGGTTTGCTGGTTATGATTATGCTATCTGTGTGCATGTATCATTTTTATATTTAAAGTTATAAGTATTGGCTCTATACTGTCTGTATTTCAAATTTGTGCTATGCTTCTGGGTGACACCCCAGACAAGTTGGTGTCAGCTCTGCCTAGCCTGCTTGATGGCCCATTAAGGACCATCAGCTGTACAATTGACCCATTGAGAGAAGGCAGACACACCTTGTGACTCAGCAAGGTATACAGGGACATGCCTATGGACAGAACTCTGAGGTTTTTTCTTGCCATGTGCCCCAATGCTTGTCTTTGAAACAAAGAGGCCACATGACAAGAGACTATAAAAGGCTGCTGCAGCTCCTCCATCTTGTCTTCAATCCTGCTTCTTACCTCTGGAAAGACTTTGCTACAAGTGGAAGCGCTAAACAAAGGACTGATGACCCATCCCAGCTGTGGCTGTACTCCAGAGACTTGATTTGAACTTGCAGTTTATTCTATCACTGCTACAAGCCTGAACCAAGAACTTTGCCATTACTGTATGTAATTGATTCCATTTCACCAATTCTAGCTCTCATCTATATCTTTTTCCTTTTATGAATAAACCTTTAGATTTTAGATTCTAAAAGGTTGGCAACAGCGTGATTTGTGGGTAAGATCTAATTTATATATTGACCTGGGTCTGGGTCTTGGTCCTTTGGGATCGGGAGAACCTTTTTTCTTTTACTGGGGTATTGGTTTTCATAACCAATTGTCCCCATAACGAGTAGCACTGGTGGTGGTACTAGAAAACTGGAGTGTCTAAGGGAATTGCTTGTGCGACTTGTGGTTAGCCAGTGGGGTAAAACCAAAATCCTCTCTGTCTGGCTGGTTTGGTTTGCCTTATAGGTGGAAAAACCCCAGCTCTGGGCTGTAACTGCCCTGCTTTAAGCAATTTGTCCTGGATTGGCGCTCTCAGTTGGGTCCTACCAGAACCAGCATCATTACATATAGTATAGGGTTTCCTCAACTAGTAAAATGCAGCCAGCAAGCAGGTATGTAATGAGGCCTGTTAGAAAGACATGGAAAGATGGATTCTGTTTCACAATGAAGCCTGACAGAAGGTAGATTCTATCTGGCTTCAGGTTCCACTATGGACGCTTTAAAGAGTTCTAGCTTTGGAAAGACCAACATGCAAGTTACCAAAGATCCTGTTTGGGGGCTGAAAAAATCATTCATACAATAGCTTTGCTCCAGCGTTTAAAAAAGGGGGAGGGGGCATGTAGAGAAAACACAGAAACCATCCGCATGTAAAACATTGGATTAACCTTCCCAGAAACTGGCAGGGAAAACTGCCTCTTACGTTCCATGGTTGTGCTCCCCTGCTGTAACAATGTGGGGGGGAAATCCTCTCAATTTCCCTTTTAACAGTGCGTTAAGAGATTGTCAGGTCAGTCCTGGTGGTAGGGTAGCGGATGACTAATAGTGGTGTTTTTTAATTAAACAATATCAGAATGGGATGATTGATTAGCACCTCCACCCCCTGCATTTCACAGAACATTTCAAAATTACTTTTTGAAAAATGGAACTGAAAAAAAAACAAACAATGATGGGAACTTTTCACCTGGGAGGAAGCCCTTCTCCCATGGTTAGCATAAAAGCTTCAGGAATTTTTGGTCCCAAAGAAGGAAGAGAACTTTTATTACAATCACAATTTACTTTGGGCCTTATTTACACTTCTCTGACATCAGGGGGGTTACACAGAGTGTAAATCAGGGCTGAGTTTGGCCTGATGCTAGTGGGTTCCTATTTTAGAAAAGGTATTTCTATTAGCATATTGTTTGAGAAGATCCTTCTCTTTTCACAAACCAGCTTCTCCTGTTTCTGGATCCTGCAGTGAAGACATATGGGCCATAACCTTAGCTGGTGTAAATCAGAATAGCACCACAGACTGCAAAAGCTGAAGGATCTGGTCGACAGGGCCAAATTCTGCTTATTTACAAGAGTATAAATCCTACTGGTTTTTATCTGAGAATCACAAAGTGCTTTGCAAATATTGTTTGTTTAAGCCTCACAACTCTCTCACCAACATCAGTTGGTCCAATAAAAGATATTACCTCACCCACTTTGTCTCTCTAACACCTTTGGAAGTACGTAAGTCTGTTATTATTTTACATAGAAGGAGAAGTTACGTGACTTTTATTATTTGAATGGCTAGGAGCAGCAGCCCCAACTGAGTCCGGGGACCCACTGTGCTGGGCACTTTGCATATATGAGCCCTGGCTCTAACAGCTTAAAATCTAAGTAGACAAGAAAAATAAAGGGTGGGAGGAGAAACAGAAAGGTGAAATGCTTTGTCCAGGGTTACATAACAGGTCAGTAGTGGAGTTGGAAATAGAACCTCGATCTCCTGAATCTCAATCCAGTGCCCAATCTACTAGACCACATTCAGTGGCATGGCTGAGAATACAGTCCCAAAGCCTGGTCAGCTGCCCTAGACCATCAATCTCTGTGAGGAGAATGCAATAGAACGGGGTAGGCAACCT
>NW_020664417.1:87585554-87614465 GCF_002925995.2 Terrapene triunguis | reverse complement strand
CTACCCTTTGTTTCCTATCTTTTAACCAGTTACCAATCCATGAAAGGACCTTCCTTCTTATCCCATGACAGCTTACTTTGCTTAAGAGCCTTTGGTGAGGGACCTTGTCAAAGGCTTTCTGAAAATCTAAGAACAGTATATCCACTGGATCCCCGTTGTCCACATGTTTGTTGATCCCCTCAAAGTATTCTAGTAGATTGGTGAGGCATGATTTCCCTTTACAAAAATGATGTTGACTCTTCCCCAACAAATTATGTTCATCTATGTGTCTGACAATTCTGTTCTTTACTATACTTTCCACCAGTTTGCCTGGTACTGAAGTCAGGCTTACTAGCCTGAAATTGCCAGGATCACCTCTGGAGCCCTTTTTAAAAATTGGCATCACATTAGCTATCATCCAGTCAATTGGTACAGAAGCTGAATCTTCCATTCATGAGACAAGTCATGTGGTCAGCTTTCCTTCTTAGTGAAAGATTGAGGGTGCCTGTTTGCACCCCCAACAATTCATTGTCTTCACTAGGAAACAGGAGTCCCTCCTGCTGTTTATTTCTGCCTATAAATTTCCTCTCTTGAAGATTTTGCAATCTCTTGATTAGCATTTGGCTCAGAGTGCAAACAAGCATCCATTGTGAGACACACAATGCCCAGTATACACATGACCAGACAGAGAGATAAGCGTGTTACCTCCCGCTTGAAAGGAACATTCCTGAGGTCAATCACTTCCTAGTGACCTGCCCTAATTCCAGAACCTTAAGAACATAATTTTATTACAGATAGATAACTTCTTATATATTATTCATATGTACATATCACGATGAGAATGATAACCAGTGGGCTACTGGCTCTTGGTAGAGACCTTATGTGCCACCCTTTCATGAATTATTAAATGTATATTTGACCCAGGGGATCCCTGTAAAACTTTATGGACTCCCTGTGCCCTCTGCCAGTTGGCACCAAGAGGATGCTGTGTCACAAATATTAGTTAGATGCAAATATTTAATTTATCAATGCCTAATTTACAGAGATCAGGATGCCTGCACAAACAGAAGTGCACAGGGAAGCCAGAGCCTTTCCCCTTTGTTATTGCTATACTGTCATTTATTACTTAGCTTACTGTAGCACCTACAATGTGCTAAGCACTTACCAAACACATAAGAAGAGACAGTGCCTGCCCCCAACAGCTTATATTGTTGTAAAAAAAAAACCTGAACAAGGAGAGGGGAAAAGTGATGCTTTAAATGAAATGATTGGATGCCCAGGTCATTAGTGCTTTTTTACCTATATAGTAAGATTCCAGGAATGTCACTCTGTGTCACCCTGAAGCCTAAAATGTCTGTACTGTCAGTGTGAAGCGATTGAAACAGCTACAGAGCTCTTTTTATTCAGAACATCATCAGGTTGAATCATCACTGGGTTTTGCAGTTTGTTGCTATCTAGTTTTTAAGTTCTCAGCCATTTTGATGTTATGAATTACACCCGTGAGTTGTATGGTTACAGTAAGGAAGATATTTACATAATGCCTAAACCTTTGTGATATCAGAAGTAACTCAACCAATCACCACCCTTACTCTACAGCTAATCTGCATGCAATGCTTTCATTGGTTGTATGAGGAAGACTGCACAGGTGATCGATTACTTGGCCCACTCTCAAAAATCAACTCAACCACCCACGCAACACAGTCAGCATACACAGTAACCCCAAACACATATAGCCTCTTACCGCAGCACAAACTCATTTGCCACCCACACTAATCCACACAACTCTCCCAGTGCAACCCAACCCACAAGCAGCAACACAGCCAACACAAATCAAAACCCCAAATACACGCAGTTCTTCATGACAGCACCCCTCTTTCACCACTTATAAAAATCCACACAACTCTCCCAATACAGCATAACCCACACACAACAGCACAGCCACCACAAACAGTAACCCCAAACATCACTCTGAGGCCTATGATGTGTGTTGAGACAGTGTGAAGCGATGGAGCTCCAAGCATGGGTGAGAACTCTTTCTGTTTAGAATATCAACAGGCTCTATCACCACTGGGATTCGTGGTCTGTTACCATCCAGTTTGTAAGTTCTCAGCCATTTTTGGCTTTATTACACACAGGACTTTATGAATTACACCCGTGTGACAGCACAGGCTTTCACCTACTAGTTATTATTATTATTTTTATTATTCAAGATTTTGGCATCCGCAAGCTGGGGTGAGCTGCAGAGTTTAGAAAAACCTGGGGGAAAATACCCCAACTGGTTTGCAAGGAGAGTTATAAATATGACAAACTGGAAAGTTGGGCTAAAGCCCAGACTAACGGTTTTCCTTTAGAAATGTGTTTAGATCTCCTACAGTGAACTGAAAAGGTGTGTGGATGTTTAGAAATATGAGCACTTTTTTTTTGTAAATGGGAGCTGAAATTTAAACAGACCATGCGAGCATGCTCTACTGAACCTAAATATGTGCAATAAATACAATATTTCATTGCTCTGGTTATTATTATTTAGGTGCCAACTTTATTGATTTCTTGTTGCAACAAATGCTAAGCTACACAACAGAAGCCAATGAAACCCAGCTTACATATGGCATTTGGTGAAAATTCAACGAGGGCTTTCTTTGTCTGCTTTACCTGCCAGTTTTCAAACGCTACCCGAAGAAACCAAACTGGACTGTAAATACTCTCAAGCTTTTTTGATGTTCCTTTTAGAGGTTAATTTCTTCAGCTGTTCAGAGTGTGTTGCTGCAAAGGAGAAGAAACTGTCTGAGTTTATATTTCCTTGAAAAAAGAACAGGAGTACTTGTGGCACCTTAGAGACTAACAAAGTTATTAGAGCATAAGCTTTCGTGGGCTACAACCCACTTCTTCTGATGCATATTGTAGCATATTCGGTTGTAGCCCACGAAAGCTTATGCTCTAATAAATTTGTTAGTCTCTAAGGTGCCACAAGTACTCCTGTTCTTTTTGCGGATACAGCCTAACACGGCTGCTACTCTGAAACCTATATTTCCTTGAGCATTTTTCACTGGCGATTTGCTGAGCACGTTTCGGGAGCACAGAAATGCCTCATCCGGGGCAGAACACAAATAGAGGGCAGCTACTTTGCTGGAAAAGAGAGTGCGTCAGAGTTTACCTATTTTGCATCAAACACGGTGACACAAACAGAGAGGCCCTTGTGCTTCTGTTACGGCGCCCTGTGGCCAGGGACGGAAACACAGGCATTTCTAAATTAAAAGAACATTTCTGTATTAATATATCACTTCGGTACACACAGAGCTAGCTATTTTCCAAAGGCCAAATACTGTACGTTGTGTAGTTGACTGAGTTTAAAATTTTATGAAAGAAACACAGTTGCTTTCTTGACGCCATGTAGCTAGCCTTATGAAAGAGCATTTTGTATCTGAATGGTGCATAGAAATTTCAGAAAGTGCATACGTACACAGATACGATCCCTGGGGGAAAGCACACAGATCTGGGCAGAGAAAGTGGAATAAATCATAAGGCTTAATGTGCAGTTCATAAATCCAGTGTTTGTATTGACTTTTGATAAAGCAGAATCCTCTGCAAACTGAGTTTTACTTTACATACCATAATATGCAGTATTTGCATAAACATAACGAGGACTGTGTACTATAGTTAGGTTCTGCTGGCACGTGTATTACATTTATTCATTGTCCACAGTGTAAATGGGCCAGATGCTGATCTCAGGTATACCAGTGTGAATCAGACTAATGCTGTTGGCTTCACTGTAATTACTCCAGACTGGGAGCATGGATCAGCATTCATGTCACACTCCCTGTCAGTACCCAATCCAAGCCGGGGAAGCTAATGATCCAACCATCGGACCAAATTCAGTGATGAATCCTGGTCACGTGCCACTGGAGGCATGTTTCATATATGCTAAGAAGAAGACTCCAGATTTACAGTGGTGTACCTGAGATCCAAATCTGATGCACTGATCTAAATTGTGCTCATTGACATGATAGACACTGGTGCTATCTAGTACTGGTGGTTGGGTCAGGTGACTGGGCCTCATGTGATGATAGTCTAGGGGCGGGGCTTCCTATAAGAGGGAGTCTGCTCCAGTGAACAGAGGCAGATCAGAGGCTAGGAAAGACTGGGGCAGGGAGGGTCAGAGAAGCTCTAAGTGGGTTTGGAGGAGCTCCCCTGCTCTGAAGGAGCTGAGAGCAAGTGAGTTAGGGCCTTAGGCCCTGATAATAAGGGTAAAGGGGAGAGAGACCTGCAGGGGACCTAGAGGAAACCCAGGGTCAGAGAGTACCAGGGTCTCCTACACTAGCCACATGAGAAGGCCTGGCTGGAGCAACGTGCAGTGAAGAGCAGAAGACCTAAGAATAAGAGGCTGAGGAAATACCAGGCAACAGAACCTGGGTTTGGGGAAAGAACTATTTAACCCCACCAGGGGCTGTAGAAATCATGGGGTGGGTGAAAGACTTGTTTTGGTATAAGTTAGTATTTGCACTCTGATGTTGTTTTAATGAATGAGACTCCAAGAAGGGGTGTTATTTGACACCCCAGTGGCTGGGTGCAGGTCTTAAGAAGCCCAGGAAGTAGAAACTGAGGCAGCAGAAGGGCCCAATGCCAGATTGGGTAAAACCTTGTTATAAAATAAATCGCTGTAAAATACAGTATGGATTAAATTCCTGTAAACTTTTGACAGACCACCAGCTACTTGTACCCCGATAAATAGCAAGCACTTAGTTTGCATGCCAATGAGATATAAGAGACTACTCCTATGCATGATGAGCTTCAATCATGTCTGGCAATGCCCTGGTTGTTATGGTCACCATATCTAGACACCCTGTGAACATGATTGAGGCAGGAATATTGCAAGTAGTTGAGGGAACTGAAGCTTATGAAAGAGATCTTCAGTCCTCAACTCTGATGTCCAATTCAATGCGCCAACAAATCAGTCCAGCTGGTAAGAGTGAAAGAAATACATATTCCACTTGGACTGTAGGAATGCTGCAAGCACATTACCTGAGCAATATACTGCTGCTTGGTCGCTGTGAGAATAAAATTGGATCTGCTGGGCAAGGTCTGCCATTGTGCAAAATGAACACAAGAGCTCTAGGGCCAAATTCATCTCTGGAGTAACTCCACTGAAGTAAAAGGAAATTGGTTTTAAGTCCTATGTTGTTAAGCTCAAGATAGCTCTATGCAAGAAGAGGAGATACTGATAGTTCATCCCACAACTAAAAGATACTCAATATCTTTCACCCAGATTCAGTGCACAAAATCTAAGAGACGGTATCGATCATCCCGGATTCAGTGCTGTAAGCGATGGGGCTGGGTCAAACACAGCAGTAATAATTGAACGCTGTATAGTTGGGTGTCACTGCTGTAGAAGAGCGTGAATCTGCAAGTGTTCCGTGCCTGGATGTATAAATCTGGATGCAATATTTATACTGTGCTCATTTCAGTGGCATCTGAAGCCAGTGGGAATCTCCATGCAGTGTGTGTAAATTACAGAATTGGCTTCAAAGGCTCCAGTCGTTTTAATTGGGGGTGGTCGGACACCAAGCAGCACGCTCATCAGATAAATCTTAAGACATATTGCCGTGACAAAAATACATTAAATGCTTTCTTTAATTGTCCCATATGGGATATTAGGTGTAAAAGTAGGAAAAATCTCAACCTATCTTTAGTCCACTGCACTGTTGTACTCTCCCACTCATAGGTACAATGTACTCAGTCCAATAATGCTACAAATGCAGGAAAAGAAAAACCAAAGTACATAGGCTGGATTCTGATCTTAGTTGTAAATCAGGAGTAAGTCCACTGAGTTAAACAGCCCTATTCTTCACTTACATCATTGTAGCTCAGTAGAATTTGGCCCCATGGATTGGACAATAAGCTACAGCACAATGACTAGATTATACCGGGCATGGTGCAAGCTAAACCAATCAGATATCCTAACCCCACTGTAATTTCTTCCTGCTCATGAATTATTGTAGTTATTAAAAACCCTTCTAAATTAAATTTCTCCTTCTCTTTGTAAAGCAAAAATGGGTATCTTTGCTTCCTGGACAGCTGAAATAGTGATTATAAAGCTAATTCACTTTCCTTATCCGGTTTAACATATTAACCACAGAAGACAGTAGATGCTCTTCTCTTTTCCAACACAATTAGCTGGAGTCCATGCTTGCTGCATAGTAATTTATTCTAATGCAGGAAAAAGACATTTCCCTAATGATGTACACTTATGAAAAATGAAGAGGCTTCTCCTTAGTAGGCACATGCTGTAGGATGAGAAATAATTGTTTTCTTTAATCTACACTGAAACAGACCCACCAAAGTTACTAAAATTGGATTCAGGCCTCTTAGTTCTCAATAAGCACAATTACCTTTTCTTAGTGTAACGTACCCAGCACTCAGCACATTTGGTGGTAGTAAATGATAGAGGATGTTAGTGTCGTAGAAATCTAGTCTATTTCTTGGCCATTATAAGGCTGTTCTTCCTCACATGTAAAGGATTGTGAAAAAGAATTAGCCATTGTTTAAACTGAGGCACTCCCACAAACCTGTGGTTCAAGTTGCCATACTATATTATTACCAGGTCTGGGCGAGAAATGGTTTTCCAATCCCACAAAAATTTTCAGAAATCAAAAAAATTTCTCATCCCAAATGAGGATGTAAAAGTCAATCAAACCTGTGTGATCTGAAAATCCAAAAATTCGGTTTTGGGTCAATTCGTTTTGATTTTGACCATTTTTATTTTTAAATTTGCTTTTACTATCATTAGCTTACATTTCTAAACCAAAAGTCATTTTCAGCAGGGAAACTAGACATGTTCATTTCAAAAATGTCAAAACAAACCACTGACAATTTCAGTAGGAGTGGGTGGGCTCCATATCAGTCCTGACCAGGCCAGTGCAGAGGGTAGTGTGGGAGCCAGGCCAGTGAGAGGACTGCAGAATCCATGACAGTGTGAACCAGTTGCTCTAAAACCCCATGCAAGTCAATGTGGGGATCTGCAGCTACTTCTGCATCACATAGACTAACACAAGGGATCAGTGGTGTACTGTAGCCCTGACCCTGAGCTGGGTGGTTCACTTTGACCCTCCAATCCCCATCCACTTCTATCTGCCTAAAACACGATTTCTACGGCTTTGTGAGGGAAGTGAATTTCACCCACTGTGAACAGCAATTGTCAGAAAATATTGCAACTTGAAAGAAAAAGGACATGTGAAAATAGCAAGTTTCTGTATCTGGAACTACATCCTGCACTCCTGGCATTCTTCTGTTGAGGTTTTGGGCGCATGAATTATGTAGCATCAGACTTTTAACAAGTTGCTTATTTTCAAAAATTTCCCTCTCTGCACCTGACCCTTCCAGAAGTGCTAAAGACCAAAATAAGACTGGGCAGGAGGGTGGGAATCAAATCTTGGCATTTCTTAGTGAAAGTCCCTCAGAGATTTAATAAACTGCCATTTGAAGAATGACCCTGCTAACAGTGATAATACTGAATCATTAAGGTTTCATATAGCCTAGCCTGACTGCTTTAACCTTCACACTCCACAAGTAAAAACATAAGTCCTCCGCCAAATACATCCCTGGTGTAACTCCATTGACACCACTGGAGGTTGCATTAGGAAGGAATTTGCCCCCGTACTTTTGACTCCTTACTAACACCAACTCATGATGGGTTATTTTGAACCTCAGTGCCTGATATATGACTCCCAGTAGGGTTAATTACTCAGCTTTGTAGTAATCCACAGCCCAGTCAATCCACAATATATTTCATCACAGTAGCTGCCTGAATGCTCGGTTAGGGGACCAATTAATCAACCAGGCATTTTAAAAATATAAATTCACGTTTTATAATAATGTAAAACAGCAAGGTATTAATTTTTAGGTAGTGTGTAGCAACTGCACTCCCACCATCCCCCGAATCTCTACAGCTTGATTTATTACCTTTAAAATTGAATGACTTTGGAAATCCGTTTTATTAGCTTTCATTATTTTAAAGCATACAATAAAGTGAAAACATTAGCTAATAACTGCTTTCGATTCAAGATAAAGATGCCTAAAGAGTACATATCGAAGCCTAAAGGCACTGTATATTATCCAGTCTTCTCAAGGTTCAGCTTAATGATTTGGAGACAGAATTACATAATTTTAAAAATGTACATATAAGTGGACTGCATTTGTAATATAAGACTACCCAGGTGACTTTTGTGCTGTTTAAATAAAGAAAAAAGAAATTAGGAGTTGTTGTTTAAGAGACATGTGAAAATTCCTTTCTTTACTCTGCAAACATGTTCTGAACCAGAGTTGTAAAGTGGGGGTGGGGGAAAGGTGGATTAGAACTTGATGAAACAAAGAGAAGAAAATAGTGCTGCAGCACTAAGAAGCTGTACTGAAAAATGTTTCCATCCACATGTAACATGCCCTTTATTCTCTACCAATTCCTGTTTAAAGAGAAAAAGTAGAACACAGAGGAATATCTTGGGGACGAGCAGTGGGATATGGAGACTTTCCCATCTAGGTGACTTAGGGCTTATCTACAGGAACATTTAGTTAGCGACAAGCTAGGGTGTGAATCTACCCCACGTTAGCTTGCCGTACACTAACTGCCCATGTGGACCCTGTTGACATGCACTAACAATTCCTTAATGCACTTTGGTCTATCCTGCTTTAAAACGGGAGTAGATTAAAGTACACTAACAAACTGTTAGTGAGCATCAACGGGGTCCACTGGGATAGTTACTGCATGGCAGGCTAGTGTGGGGTAGATTTGCCAGTAACTAAATGTTCCGTAGACAAAGTACAGGCTGGGTTGCTAATGAACACAAGTCATCACTTTCTGATGACTGCCCCCTTGTCTAGGTGAAATGAATCTGAAGGACTCAGGACAATGCCCAATAACTGACATTAATTGGCACTCTTGTTCCAACATCTTCTTCCAAGCTTTGCTGGGGAGAAAGGATGGTCGTGTAGGTTGGAACCTCAGAAGAGCTAAGTTCAGTTCCTCTGTGCGGGGCCTGGCTCAGGCTGGATAGAGAGGTTTGCAAAAACACAGGAGCTACTGAGCTGAATGTTGATGCACCGGCAACAGGTTTATAAGCTTGGAAAGGTGAAAATCAAAGGGTGGTTATTGCTTTATAGCTCTGTTCAAATGCAGTTAACTAGCATGAACCAGGGTTGTTTTTGCCACCTTACCTGCCTCAGCACATAACCACTGCATGTGAAATGAGAGGGTGAAAAGGGAAGTAAAGCCACATTTTTAATGTGAGCCTCTGGGTTCTTTTGCACCAGCATTCATAGGGATTCCTTTAGGTTCTATCTTCATTCTCTTACTTGCTAGGACTTGCAGGCAGGCCAAACGACTCTGGTTTATGTTAGTTAACTGCATTTTAAGACAACTGTAAAACGATAATCACCCCTTGATTTTTGCCTCTCCAGACCTGTAAAACTGTTGCCTGATCCCATGAGCATCTCCACCCTCTGCTGTCAACGTCTCTCTTTTCTCCAACATCTCTATCTAGCTGAGACACTATGCAGAGGGAGCCATCCTGCTGCAGTTTAAATAGAATCATAGAATCATAGGACTGGAAGGGACCTCAAGAGGTCAATACATCCAAATGAAATGCATCCAAGGAGGCTGGATAACTGCAGTAAGGTCTTCTTCCCTTGATACTATCTTGATGAGAAACAAGCACACTTCAGCTGGGTCAGAGCTCAAGTTCTGTTTGAATGCACACTGCACCTTTGAGATGCTTATTCAAACCACCCAAACTGCATGCATCAACAGTATCAAGCTTGATGGAACAGGCTCTCCCATGAGACTCCCACGCCCTCTGCTTCCAGGCCTGGCCTGGGATATAATGAAAGTGGCCCTTCTGATCATAATTTTGATAAATTATGTATCAAATGAGACCAGCTCTACCTGGGCTTAGCAGTGGGATCTGAACCCGATTCCTTTAGCATGAATCTCTCCTACTTGCCTAAAAGAGGTAGGTGCCCAAATCCAATGGGCTCTGAAAATTCTAGCCCTAGCCCCTTACATGGCAGCTGTAGCAGACTCATTTAACCCCTTCTGTCATGTGGCCCCTGGAGAGGGACAAAGCACCACACTACTTTTGTGTGGCTTACGCATACGTCTGAGGGTCCATTTCAAGTGTGGCTTGTAAAACAGGAGAGTTATTTTGTACCAATCTGTTCTCCCATCTCTAATCATAACTCTCCTCCCACAGCTCAGGTTACTCTCAACCAGTCCAGGTTCACTTTGCATTTAAAACCCAAACATGACAGGTCTGTGGTGAGCTGGAGTGCTTCTCTGGGCCTCTTCACTCCTTCCCAGTTTGGATCAGTCCCATCAAGTTTCCAGTCCATATGAACTGGAGTAAAACGGGTGGATCTAGGGCAAACCTGTCCACCCCAAGGATGCCTCTCTTCCCCTTTAAACATAGATCCAACTTAAATTCATATAAATTGTTTTCTCCACAGGCCCCTCCCAACCTGAAGAGCTGTTGTGGTGATCAGCCATTGTTCATACCCTCAAGTTTTGGAGCTAAGCCAGATCCTGCTCATATGAATAGAGACAAGCAGGCAGGATTTGGCACTGCATCTGGTCGAAGTGTCCTTGTTCTTTATGTCACCCGCTCACCATCTTGGCAAGCATTAAACAAAATACAAAACAACCCCCCTCCCCCCCTCAAAAAAACATTAATTAAACACAGATCATAACCCTTCCTAGATTTTCCGCTTTGCAAAGTGCAGCACTGTAATTCTCTTATGAAGAAAAACTATAGCTACATGAGCAGGTCTCAGGTGCAGGGGTAGCTGTGTGTGCATAGAAGCTTTTAGGTAGTCTTGTCTCTCTCACATGGCCCCCATTTCTGGAGTATCTAAGCACCTCACTGTGTTTGATGGATTTAGCCACACAATGCCCCTGTGATGTCACCTTTGTCCGACTTGTCCTCATCCGTCCCTCCACAAACGCAAGTCAACACCACACCACTATTTTGTTGCAAGCACGTTCTTTCCATTTCTGGCCAAAGAGTGTTGTCATGGGTTCGGCCCAGCATGTTTTCGGTCTGCCCAGTGGTCGCTTGTCTCTGGGGATCCAGTCACTGATGCGGGTTGTCCACCTATTGTCTTCCCTACGGATTAGATGACCCGCTCATTTTCACTTTGTGTCGTACACGGCCTGCATTACATCGGTCAACTCTGTATGCCTTGATCTCCTCATTCACGGAGCGATATCTTACACATTTGCCTTTCCATTGCTCTCTTGGTGACAGCGAATTTTTCTTCCTCCGCTTTCATCGTTGACCAGCTTTCTGCTCCGTATATCATTGCTGGCAGAACAGTGGAGTTAAACAGTGCTTTCCTTTTCTTCATGGGCAGTTCATCATCCGTTAGAGATGTCTTTATTTAAAGACCCCACCTTTCGCCTCCTACTGCATTCCCCTTTGAATGAGTTGTCTCTGCTCATCTGCTGACCCAAGTAAATATATTTGTCGACCTCCTCGATTTCTTTCCCATTTAGAGTGATGATTCCTTCTGCACAATGCTCATTCCTCATCCACTTCGTCTCCGATGTGTTCGCTTCCAACCCGATATCATGCAAAAGTGTTTGCAGTTGCAATTTGTTCTCCAGTTCTGCTGTGTCCTTTGCCAGTATTACACAGTCGTCAGCTAACAGAAGATGAGTTAACTGTTCTCTGTCAATTCTGATTCCTTCTTCCCAGTTCAATTTCTTGAACAGCGACTCCAGTACTGCTGCAAACAGCTTTGGTGAGAACGTGTTGCCTTGTTTGACTCCTCTGTGTATAGTAATAATGCAGGGGATATTGAATAATGTTATCTCTGTCAAGCAACTGCGGTTAATTTCTTCCCTATGAGGTAGGAAGCGCTATATCCCCATTTTATAGATGGGGAATTGAGGCATAGGGAGTTTGACAGACTTACACCATCACACAGGAAACCTGTGGTGGAGCAGGAAATTGAACTTGGACCTCCTAAGTCTCAGGCAAGGGCCCTTACTACTAAACCATTCTTCTTTCCCCCACACATGTCTGGTGGGGCTGCTTAATCTGATACATTGTTCCTGTTATCTGACATGACCCAAAGTCACCTCAGCTTCTCCAAAACACCTGTAACAGATTCATAATGCATTACCTTGGTATTGCCTTCTTTCATCCTCCTCTTCTTCCTTTTCTTTTTTACCCTTTCTTCTTTATCCTTTTCATGGTTTGCAGAATACCCACCTTTCATGTGAAGTTCTTTAGAATCCATCTTTTGAAAGTCATCACCAAATTATGTCCTTTTATGGACCCTTAACACTATTTATTCATCTTTCTTGATCTCCATGACAACTGAATCTTTGTAAATTTCTTCCCCGTTTTGTTAAAGTGTATTCATTACACTTTTATTCCACAAATGCTGCAGTAAAGGTTGCAACTTGCAGACTGGGAGTGCTGACCCTTTTGAAAACTCTGATTGTAAGATTTAAAATGATGACCAAGTTATCCTGTTAATTCTCAGTGGAATTACTCCAGATATATGCCAGGGTAACAGAGCAGGATTGTGGAGGATGGAAAAGGAAAACAACAGTTCCAGTATAAAGAACAGGAGTACTTGTGGCACCTTAGAGACTAACAAATTTATTTGAGCATAAGCTTTCGTGGGCTACAGCCCACTTCTTCAGATGCATAGAATGGAACATATAGTAAGGAGATATATATACATACAGAAAAGGAAAAGGTGGAAGTAGCCATACCAACTCTAAAAGGGTAATTAATTAAGATGAGCTATTATCAGCAGGAGAAAAAAAACTTTTGTAGTGATAATCAAGATGGCCCATTTCAGACAGTTGACAAGAAGTGTGAGGATATTTAACATGGGGAAATAGATTCAATCTGTGTAATGACTCAGCCATTCCCAGCCTCTATTCAAACCTAAATTAATGGTATCTAGTTTGCATATTAATTCAAATTCAGCAGTTTCTCGTTGGAGTCTGTTTTTGAAGCTTTTCTGTTGCAAAATTGCCACCTTTAAGTCTGTTACTGAGTCACCAGAGAGGTTGAAGTGATTCCTGTGCTTAAATTGCCATAAAAAATTATAGGTTTTCCTGTTAAATAGCTTCCTAGTGTATCAATCACGTTGTGTTGAATTTTATTTCAGAGTGACTCCTCTACTTAGTTGCTTTATTTCACCTAAGGCTGCTTGCTTTTTCTGTATGTTAAAATTCTTACGATGTAGATATTCAGTGGTTTCTCCCCTCCTCGCCTTTACAAGATTTCTCCTTTGTTATTCTTTTTGGAGAAGGCATAATCTCAGGACCGCATCTGAACTCTCTTGTGCCAAGACATTAATCTGCACTGCGTAGTGTTTCAGAGCAAACAGTTCAGGAGTGAATGTAAACTCATTCCCCTTTCTTCCCCTCCTATGTATTTTATTCACTTCCCTCATCTCAGCAAACAGAGCGATGACATTTTTGTACACAATAGGCCAACACAAGAAATAGAGGGGTGCATCCTGGTGAATTTTTTTTAACTTCTGCAACTTTTAAAAAAAATGAAGACGATGTCAGCTCACCTCAAATACATGCTGCCCTGCCAAGAGGTACCTTAGCTGATGGGCAGTGAGGGGCCCTGCTGGGAGAGGATCTGAGAATGGAAAGAAATTGATTTGAGAGAAATGGGAACTACTAGAGTTTTCAACTAGGATTTATAAAACTAGGCCCTCCACATGTTTAATCTTGGGGTTTAATTGCCAGCCTAGCCTTAACCAGGTCTCCCACAATGATGTGCAACACCTAAATACTGTGATGATCCGTGCTACATAAATACATAAGATAAACCTCATTCGCACTTGCAGTGACGTGTAGGTTACATGTAGGTACACACCACAGTGAGAGGCAGGCTGTGTCCACATTTATCACTGCAGTGTGTAGCTACACAGGGCAGTGAAAGGCATTCTGGCAGAGGGAGGCAGCGGGTATAGGCTCTAGCAGTCCCGTCCCCCCCGCCCCCGATTTTCTCCCCCATGCCACAGCCTTTTTCTGCTGCTGGAGCCTTTTACTGAGGCCGGGAAAGGTTCTGACACTGGTGAAGTGGACAGACACTACATTGATAAAAACAGCAGCAGCAGACATGGGAGGCACTACTTGGTTGTGTAGAAAGACGCATAAAGAATATACAGGTTCCGGCATGGAAGGCCCTCTACTCTACACGGCTAAGCCATGCCTCAGCGACTACACTGCTGTTTATATCCGTGCTAGCTGAGCATGCAGTGTCTGTACTCTACACGCCACCCAAAGTGTAGATCTAACTACAGACAGAAGTTATTCCCAGGTAAAATTTGTGGGCCACCCTCGCTTGCATTGAGTGGTACTGTAGCCTACAATCAGTCCTATAGAAATCAATGATGGATCAGTGGGACTGCTCGCAGAACAAGGTCTGACCCCATGAGAGTAAGACTGGCAGAATCTGGCCTTGTGGCATTTAGATGACTGAGTACATGATTTGTGAGTACAGCCAGACACCTAGCCTTACACTGCTCCTGCAAACAACTGAACATGCAAAGTAGTGCGTGCAGTTATTGGCAACATCTGCAAATTGAGAGGCCAGATTTTCTAAAAATCCCGTACTCTTCTAGTATGGAAAAGTGCGTGACCACTATCTACTTATATGGTCCCCATTACCACAGTATCTGAGCACCTCACCACCTTTAATGTATTAATCCTCCCTACGTCCCTGTGAGGTGGGGAAATACTCTTATTCTGTAGATGGGAAACTGAGGCACCGAGCAACTAAGTGACTTACCCAGTGTCACACAAGAAATATGTAGCAGAGCTAGTAACTAAACCAAGGTTTCCTGAGCTAGCACTCTAGCCACTGGCTCATCCTGACACAAATCTCCTTTTATGGATAAAAGCTCCTGCCAAGTAGTTTCACTGGAAGAATCATGGGCTTGTTTGCAGCACAGAGTTCTGTTAGCTTAAGGTCTCTCTTGTGAATCCCCCAGGGTTCAGTTACACAGGTAGTAAAGTGGTTCAGGGAGCCTCTCAAGAAAAACATGAAGATGACTATGAAGCACCTTGTTTTTCAGGAGTGAATGGCACCTACTGATGTGCTGAAAAACAGGCCTTTGTGCGTGGTACTTCTTGACTCTGCTTTCACCACTCTCATGTTATATTATTAATTATTATATATTTATTTATGCAGCACCTTAGACACTTTATAGAAGATAGGCAGGTCCCTTCCTGGCTGAGTTTTGCAATCTAAGGGCCACACCATTGGCATTCCCTGCCTGGATGTGCTAGGGTGGGAAAGGGAACAGGATCACTCTTTCCTGTTTGGTGCTCCCAAGCAGGAGGCATCTGCTAGTGCACCCTGAGTGCCAGGTGGGGAGGCTTGTGCTGCTGGGAATGCTACACTCCTCAGGGAGGGTTTGCCTCAGTTTGGGCAGATTGGAAGCAAGGCCAGGGCTGCACCCACATTGGGCATCATGGGAGGATGGTGCTCAGGGAAGTGCACATTACACTATTCTAGAGGTGTAGCAGTTGAGTGCTCTTCTCCCAGGCTCCACAGCCACCACCCCTTGGGCACCCACTACACAGGCACAATGCCCCTGGCTACCATGCCTCAGGCCCTTCCTTATTGAGGGAAGTCCAAATAGTCCAAATTGATAGGATGAGCGGAGCTGAGCTCAGCGTCCGAGCTGCAATGTCCCAAAGCTCTGGGAATTTGGTTTAACCTGTTAGTAAGCTAGGGAGACCCCTGATTCCAATCCGAACTTTCCCAACGTTCAAGAGGGTCTGGGCTCTGGGGCTTTGGTTCAGGCCTGCTTCCAGCTGAAAATATTTAACAATCTTAACTTGGACTGTGTGTGTCTTGCTTTAAATAAAGGGTAAAGCGGCCCCTCTTAAACAGACCAATGTCTTGATCAAAATGTTGCTTTGTCATATCTGTTTCATACAAATTTGCCCCCTCTGGGCCACTCCTGCTCGATGTCAATGGTTAACGCCAACCTCAACCTTGTCCCAGCGAGTATTCCACAAAGCCTTAATTTCACAGCCTTCAAACAACAGTGAAAAATCACCAGGAACTTTCTCTTAGGCTCCTGAATCTCCCTAGCAACCACAGGCCAAGCATACTGTAATTCAATTTATGCCTTGAACTCCTTCAGGAGCCTCTTCTTTAAAATCTGTCACAGTCAACATGCCTTGGGAAACTATTATAAGTGCCTGAACCTTTGACCAGCCAGAGAAAGTAAGCTTTAGTATAAATCTAGTAAGCATGTTTGGTCTGTTTTTATGTTTAGTGTATGGTACATTTAGCATTCAGTCCATGGTCCCTATCTCCATTCTGCTTGAGAAAACCACTATGCATCTGTCATACTGTCTGTGTTTAAACTGTGCTACTAGGCCCAAATGGGGTGTGTGCAGAGGGGGAGAAATGCCTCCATTCAGCTAGAAGAATTGCTTTATGTGGAAATGCACTGACATGGCCCTAGGCTGATTGGGAGACAGAGTGTCATGGGAAAGATAAGCAGGAATGACCTGGCAGGTTTGTGAATGTCTCAATCCGGGACTGAAGTGGATTTACAAAAGAGTAAAAGCTTAGCCGAGAAACACAAATGATAATGAACTGTGGGCTGTGTTTAAATAGCAATCCCCAAATAGTTCAGCAGTGAACATCATCAAGTTACTTTAGTCAAAGCAAGGTTTATAGGCCTGTAATTTTCAGGGCTATTTGCTTAGGCGCCCTGTGTGAGCATCTTGAAAAAATTATTGCTTTCGCTGACAAATACCATTTTCAAATTAGGCACATGACACAATAGCTTATAAATAGGATCCCCCTCTGTGTGTTACTTTACGCCTCCAGTGTGGTCAGAAAGAGAAGACATTTTAATGACTCATGTTTGAATGGAAACTTGTCTGTGTTGCAGATTTAGGGGCAGATTCTCAGGTGGTGCAAATCAGTGGAGCTACGCCAATTTACACCAGCCGAGGATCTGACCCATAGTGCCAAATCCACAGGATGCTGAGAACCTGCAACTCCCATTGACTTAGGTGGGAAGGCAGATGCCCAGCATCCTGCAGGAGCTGGCCTTTCAGGTAATTACTAACTGGCCTTGTTCCAATCTGAATCCGAAACATTTACCCTGAAAGCAGCTGCCTCAGCCCGCCACAGCATGTCAGCTAGGAAAAGCAGCCTGTGAACTGACAAGGGATTTTCCAGTTGAATAGAAAATAGAGGCCACAGTTTATACTCGGTTCTGTTGCTTAGATATGTGACAGGTCCTATATAAAGTTGAATGGTGTAATGCTATGATGCCCCTAAATTATAGTTATTGTTTATGGCTTATATAAACTGCTGCCTAAGGATAGTTACACATGCTACAATGAAAGAAGATCCTCTTCTCATTCCATGCACATGGACTTCTCAGGCTGAAATTGCATTAGCAACCCACGAACTAGCACCATGCAGATGTAGGGCCATCGTGTAGCATCGGTACACTATCTGATATGTTCCATAACTGGAAGAGTATTGGGCCATGTCAGGGGATGGTGTTGATCTAATCAGTCTGTCTTATCTCATAGTACTGTGATCCTATTTATACCTTCAACCCTCCATTCACATTGACACCATTGGGAGTTCCTGGTGCAGTTGAGTGTGATATTTGGCCCTGTGGTACCTAGATCTGTAGTGGGAGAACAACAGTGGGAGTAGGACCAGTGATAAATATTTGCCGATACATTAATTAGCTAGACATGCCAGCCTTACAGTAACACCATTTTAACTTCTGTGTGTTCACAATGCAATGAAGTTGTATTGGCTCACGGAGTATTAATATAAAATACCATTGAGACAGATTTTGCTCCCGAAAGCACCAGTATAAATCTGTATCAGAGGGGTAGCCGTGTTAGTCTGAATCTGTAAAAAGCAACAGAGGGTCCTGTGGCACCTTTAAGACTAACAGAAGTATTGCAGCATAAGCTTTCGTGGGTGAATGCCCACTTCATCAGACGCAAGGGGTATAGTATAAATCTGGTTGATTTCAATGTTCCATTCCCAGTTATCTTAACATAAATAATGAAAGGTAGCACAGGCAATTGGTTAGCATATAACAAACTACCTGGAGCTGGAAAGGAGAATCTGGGTATTTTCCAGGGTAAAGTATAGCAGCTTTCTTCAGTCATCAAAACATCTAGAAATGTCTATTTCAGTGCTGAGTCAGACCCATTGCTGGCCAAGCAGCCATGATGGCTGACAGGATACTTCAGATTGAAAACCGAGAAACGCACAAAGCAGTGGAATCATAATAGCTGCCCTTTGCAACATGGGAGCTCTGTTGGCTCTAAATCAAGTGAAAAAAAATTAAATATCATTTATCTTTCCCTGAAAAGTTTATGTGCCAAATTTTGAGGGAATTATCTTTTTCACATCAACTGATTGCTTGACTGTATAAATACAATACCTGCTTGATAAAGGAACAACAATGCTCCTTTCAGCCATGTAGAATTGCAATTTGCAGTCAGTTTATCTGACATCTTGGATGATTACCTGTTAAGTTATCTGAAGCAAGACACACACACACACACACACACACACACACACACGAAGATAAGCACTGAACAAAGAATCAGAGTCTCTCTCTCTGGTAGCTGATTTAAACAAGCCCAGACAATCAGATACTGAAATATGAAGTAGTATATACAATTCTACAGCAGGGGTCTAGTGTAAACCGTGATACGTACACCCATTTCAGACATCAAATGCTTCTTTAATGATGTGTTTTCCTTGACAAATTGTATGGCTAATTCCATGCAGTTAAAGAAAATACCATTGGCTTTTCCCAATCACCATGTAAGGGCTTGATCTAAAGTGCACTAAGGCCACATGTACCCTAGAGAGTTTACAGTGGCACCGTTGTTCTGATGCAGCTGCGCCACTTTAAGATCTCCCGTGTAGCCGCTCTATGCCAATGGGAGAGAGCTCTCCGGTCAACATAATTAAACCACCGCGAGCGAGCAGGGGTAGCGATGTCGGCGGGAGAGCATCTCTCGCTGACATAGCGCTGTCCACACTGGCGCGTCTGTCGGTGTAACTTATGTCGCTCAGGGGTGTATTTTTTCACACCCCTGAGCGACATAAGTTATACCAACAAAAGTGTTTGTGCAGACATAGCCTAAGTCAATGGAAACATTCCCATTGACTTCAAGGAGCTTTGGATCAGGAACTAAGAACTTGCAGCTGAATCCTGAAGTTTTTATTCCTGTGAATTCCCATTGATTTCAATGAAGCTACTCTCCATAAGGGCTTCAGGAAATGATACTTGTGTTGTAACCAGGCTTGATCCTGTTGCCTTTGAAGTTAATGGGAAAGTACCTATTGGTTTCAGTAGTTTGGGATCAGGGCCACAGTGCATGCTTCTGGCAGGCAAAGAAAGGCTTTGCAAAACTGTCTTTTAAGGCATATGATTGTTTTGGTTTTAAGATGAAATGGAACACAGTTGTGACTATTAAAAAGTTGGCCATTGACAAAAGTCACCACATAGTGATATTTGCCATTACCATAGCTTCTCCCCCAGCCCCTTACCCCTTGCCCTGCACAAGAACAGGAGTTATCTGTTGGCATATATTGACTTTCTATTTGCTGATGCTCTAATGGTTAATAACACTTTGCTTACATAGGGCTTTTAATGTGAGTGTCTGAAATTGCTTTGAGAGATCGCACTGGAGTAAACAGTACTAATTCCATTGCACAGAGGGGGAAACTGAGGCACAAAAAAGTTAACGCCAGATTTTCAAAAGTGACTAGTGGTTTGGGGAGCCAAACTTGGGATGCCTTAAAGGAGCCTGATTTTCAGGAATTGCTGAGCCGCCCAGCTTCTGAAAACCAGGACCCTTTAAGGTGTCTCAGGTTGGCTACCCCAAAAATGGAGGCACCCCAAATCACTAGTTATGTCTGAAAATCTTGGCCTTTGTTACTTGCTGACGGTCACACAGCTATTGCTATTAATATTTATATTGTGGTAGTCTGAGAGGTTGGTGTCCCATTGTGCTAGGCGCTGTACAAACATGCAGAAAGGGACAGTCCCTGCCAAAAGAGCTTACACTCTAAAAGATAAGACATAATAGGTGGAAGAGACAAACAAAGGGGTTAGAGTGGAGGATGGGGGAGATTGAAATAATAGGATTATGCAATTTTTAGCCAATTGGAAGTCGTAATCACAATTTGCCACCTGCCTGGCCATCAGCTATTCGCTGTTTCTTGTATGTTACAGAAATGGAGGGACTTGGAGGAGGACAGGGTGGTGGTTTTGCAGATTTTGACTCAGAGTTTTCCCCCACTCATAAGGGCCAGCATGGGATTAAGCATGAAACTGGGTGTTGGAAATACAGAAACCAGTGATTGCGGGTGGCATAACGGTGATTGGCTAGTAAGTCAGTGGCAGATCCAGAAAATAACACACATATATTTTTTAAATTACAGCTATTTCCCTCCCCCAGCCCCAAACCTCAGAACTGTGAGCTTGCCACACAGGGGTTGAATTCTGACTCAACCATACTTGTATTAATCTGGCGTATCTCCATTGGCATAGTCTGTATTTATATAATTGTGAGATCAGAATTTGGTCCCGTATCTTCAAATAGGATGATGGGTATACTGAGGTTACAATTATAACAGGACAGAATATGAGTGGAAGTTAATAACAAATAGCCTCTTGTGGCATTTTCATCTTTGATTCATTCACAGTTGCAATAAAGTCCTGTTTCTATCTCAACATCAACAGTCACAATTCTCCAAAAGAAAATGGACGATAAAATAAATAGGAATTACCCTAGCAGATCCCCTAGAAGATTTTTCTTTTATTAGATTCCAACAAATGGCTGCAAACACATCTCAAACTGACCATATTTTCAGGAATGTAAATACCCCAAAGTACAGATTACACAGTCACAGTTTTTGGGTAGGCATGTCAGATGTGCCAAGGAAGAGGACTAATAATGCTTCTCTTTATTCTCCATGGCTGAATATTCTCTATATGGTCAGACTGACCTATACTTCAATCATTTCAGATTTTTATTGGTTTTAGATAACCTTTCCTGAATCAGAACAGAATATATGCTAGAGATTTGCAAAGAAATTAGTAATTTTTTTAAATCATTGCTACTACAGAATTTACTGTTTTTTCCTTGTGCTGAAATTCTCTATTCAAATGTAAATTTCAGCATGATCAGAAAAGCAATAGCTTGTACCAAGGAACTACTGCAATTACAAGAGAAAAAGAAAAACATCCCAAGCAAAACTGTATTGATCACCATTGTTGAGGGAGATGTTTAAAATCATGTTTAAACCCAGTAGTCCCTCACCAGGGTTTAAACATGATTCAGTCTTGCATCTTAGGTTGGACTAAATCACATTCCTGTACTGTGCTACCGTTTTAGACTTTTCTATTCATAGTTACTTATTTATTTATTTTGATTTTACAAAAATAAAAAGGAGAACCTAGCCAAAACCCAAGGCACAGGTTACAAGAAGAAAAAATATTAAATACTATATGTAGTATTTTTCTTGTAGCTATGGATATATTGCATTGCTACATGGGGGACTAACGTCAACGCTTCAGTATATCTACGTGCAACATAGTATTACGATTGCCATGGGCATGCTAGATAAATTCAGGCTAGAAATAAGGCTCAGGTTTTCAAACAATGAGGGTAATTAGCCACTGGGACAATTTATCAAGGGATGTGGTAGATTCTCCCTCATGTGTGGTCTTAAATCAAGGTTGGGTGTCCTTCTAAAAGATATGCTCAAGCTCAGTCACAAGATATGGGCTAGATGCAGGAATTACTGGGAATGCTTTAGCCTTAAAATCTATGACTCTATACCATCACTTGGAATTTTCTGATATTTGTGCTATTAAAATCTCTACCTTAACTTTGCATTAAATATTTTAATTTCAATTTCCTTGAGGCTCTTTTCAAAAAAAGGAAATGTATATTTTACTGGTTTCACATTCAAGTTGTTACAGCTCAATATGCACTGCCGTATTTATTTAAATGTCTGACCTGAGCACCAGAGCTACGTATTTAAATAAATCCACCGAGTAGGAAGGATACAATTTTAGGCCCCAATCTAGCAAGGACTTAAGCCTGTGTAAACGTCATTGGGACTACTCACCTATGCAAAGTTATCCATGTACTTAAATTTCTGCAGGCCTAAGATGTATATTTTTAAAAGTCAGTTTAATTATCATGAAGGGAGTCATACTGACAACTGTGTAGTGACAGGTTCTCCATCAATAGTTTCCCACTCGCAAGTGTATCTCAGTCTCTACCTGGAAAGATCAAGAGTGGGAGAGTAGTTCATTCATTTTCATAGCCTCTTTTCTGGGACTACCAAAACGTTTTCCAGTTGGTGCTAGTTATCATGGTAGGGAACTGGTCTGACATAACATATTTGTTGGGAAATAGTCAACATGGTTTTTGTAAAGGGAAATCATGCCTCACCAATCTACTAGAATTCTTTGAGGAGGTCAACAAGCATGCGGACAAAGGAGATCCAGTGGATATAGTGTATTTAGATTTTCAAAAAGCCTTTGACAAGGTCCCTCACCAAAGGCTCTTAAGCAAAATAAGCAGTCATGGGATAAGAGGGAAGGTTCTCTCATGGACTGGTAACTGGTTAAAAGATAGGAAACAAAGGGTAGGAATAAATTGTCAGTTTTCAGAATGGAGAGAGGTAAATAGTGGTGTCCCCCACGGATCTGTACTGGGCCCAGTCCTATTTAACATATTCATAAAGGATCTGGAAAAAGGGGTAAACAGTGAGGTGGCAAAATTTGCAGATGATACAAAACTACTCAAGATAGTTAAGTCCCAGGCAGACTGCGAAGAGCTACAAAAGGATCTCACAAAACTGGGTGACTGGGCAACAAAATGGCAGATGAAATTTAATGTTGATAAATGCAAAATAATGCACATTGGAAAACATAATCCTAACTATACATATACAATGATGGGGTATAAATTAGCTGTTACCATTCAAGAAAGAGATCTTGGAGTCATTGTGGATAGTTCTCTGAAATCATCCACTCAATGTGCAGCGGCAGTCAAAAAAGCGAACAGAATGTTGGGAATCATTAAGAAAGGGATAGATAATAAGACAGAAAATATCATATTGCTTCTGTATAAATCCATGGTACAGCCACACCTTGAATACTGCATGCAGATGTGGTCAACCCATCTCAAAAAAGTTATATTGGAATTGGAAAAGGTTCAGAAAAGGGCAACAAAAATGATTAGGGGTAAAGAACGGCTTCTGTATGAGGAGAGATTAATAAGACCGGGACTTTTTAGCTTGGAAAAGAGGTGACTAAGAGGGGATATGATAGAGGTCTATAAAATCATGTGTGGTATAGAGAAAGTAAATAAGGAAGTAAAAAGCAACAGAGGGTCCTGTGGCACCTTTAAGACTAACAGAAGTATTGGGAGCATAAGCTTTCGTGGGTAAGAACCTCACTTCTTCAGATGTTGCTTTTTACAGATTCAGACTAACACGGCAACCCCTCTGATAAATAAGGAAGAGTTATTAGACTAACACGGCTACCCCTCTGATAAATAAGGAAGTGTTATTTACTCCTTCTCATAATCCAAGAACAAGGGGCCACCAAATGAAATTAATAGGTAGCAGGTTTAAAACAAAGACAAGAAAGTATTTTTTCATGCAACGCACTGTCAACCTCTGGACCCCCTTGCCATAGGGTGTTGTGAAGGCCAATACTATAACGGGGCTCAAAAGGGAGCTAGATAGATTAATGGAAGATAAGTCATCAATGGCTATTAGCCAAGATGGGCAGGAATGGTGTCCCTAGCCTCTGTTTGCCAGAAGCTGGGATTGGGTGATAGGACATGGATCACTTGATGATAACCTGTCTGTTCATTCCCTTTGGGGCACCTGCCATTGGCCACTGTCAGAGGACAGGATACTGGACTTGATGGACCTTTGGTCTGACCCAGTATGGCTGTTCTTATGACCAACTTATTTCACATAAACCGCTAAGCATGTGTGACTTTTGGCAAATGAGAACTTGAACTCAAATTCAAAGATGTAGCTGTAAAAAAGGATTCATTACCAATCCCGCAAACCTTCCCATCTTTTGAGTTTCTGGAAAATGTATGGCAGGGGGCAAATTACTTCATTGATCCCCAGCCCCTCTGGATTTTCTGGGCCATCGCCTCTGTGGCCCACTCAATTCTTCCCATCTGAGGTGTGAATGTGAAGGAATCTTCACTTAGTATCCTGGGCCCTTTGTCCTACTTCTGTAAGTTTATCCTGGGCGCTTTGACCTATTTATTCTGTGGGTCTGATATGGCTCTTAATTTTTAAAAAGCAATTCAAATCCATTGTGTGGTAAATCTATCGCTAAAGAGAAAGAGAGAGAGTGTATGAATACACTGTATAGTTATGTAGTGTATGAATCCCACTTGGTCTGCAATAAACACCTCTTTTTTCTATAAAGAGACTATATTGATCTGACCTTTTAACAATACTAGAACCCACAGCAAAGGGAGTATTTTCCACTGAGTGCTGTTTCCCACTATTGTTGTAGCAGGGTGATGATGGGCCAAAATCTGCTCTCTGTTATACCTATGTGGCCCCAATTAAGTGTCCTATCTAGTGGGATGTAATTACCAACAGCATTTTCCCTGAAGGTCTCTTGATCATCAAGTTTCTTTGCTAAAGAGTCTGATGTTAGTAATATGAAAACAATATAATGACACCAGCCCAGATCTGAAAGGGAAAAAATGCTTGCACCCCTCGAGTGTTTAAAGACTGAGGCTATGGGCCAAATTCTCTTCTGGCTTACATCAAATGCAAGGAGGGTGATGTAATTCAAGGCAGGATTCAGCCCCAGGCTGTAGACAGAAAACAAAACCAGCAAGAGTAAAGAAAAGATTATGTGGGCTTCCAAATGCCTTAATAAGGACTTTTTTTTAATAGGAAGGTTTAGTCTAAAGTAACTACACTTGTAGTAACAGTTATGAATAGGCAACTGTACATGTTTAAAGGGGGATTTTCTATTCAAGAAACTGCTAAAGGCCAAGGTTTTTAATTGCGCAAGCTACTTGCCTAGACCTACTTGCTAGTATCGTTTGTTAGGGAGAGAAAGATTTAAAGCGGAGAAAACTTGTATAAAATGGTATTAGTCATAAAAAACAGGCTAGACAATTCACGATTTTTTAAACTTGAAACTATAAATTACTAAACCACAGCTAAACTTGCAATATAAATAGAACCTTTAATTCAGTGGGGCCTTTGAAACGTCACAGTTTCTATACTCATTTAGGTAACTTCACATACACACACATTCTCTCGCACTTTCAAAATTCTGAAAGTGATGAGTTGTTCAAACTGATGTACCATCACTGAAAGCTGTGGAGTTCTTTAGAGAAGGGGTTTAGAAAAGCTTTTTCCACCCTGTGCTCCTTCCCATTTACAGCTCTAAAACTCAGGCAATATAATGCAGCTCTGATCTAATGAGAATTTAACTGACCTCCGCTCTCAGTTCGTAAGTCCATGACAAAGGTCAAGCCTTCAGAGGAGGCCTGAGACATGAAAGGCTGGGAAGAATCTCTCTTGGTGGGGTTATGCCAAAATTAGCACTTCAGTCAAACCTGGTCTCTGCAGCTTTTCTCTGAGGCCTCCCAAAACTTTTGTTCAGTGTTTGTCACAGCAAGTCTGTTTAAATAAAGAAATGATCCTGCTTGATCTAGATGGTACTTCCATTTAATAATCATTTCATAAATATACAGTGGCAAATTAGGAATATCTAGCACTTATGAGCCGTAGAAGAATGAAAAAGTCTGCTAACTCCAATGAGCTGTAGGCAAAGGTATATTTCAATAAAACTAAATATTTGCAGCCCACTTCTGATTTGTTTCACTGCTGTAAATTAAAAAATAGCGGCATTGATTTCAGTGGTTTTACTTGAGATTTACACCAGTGTAGCTGAAAGCAGAGTTTGCCCCTACTGCAGGTTATCAATATCTCATAGCCACCATCATGAATAGCACATTTCGCCTTTTTAAACACTTCACAAATATTAATCAAGCCTCAACATAGGCTCTCATAAAGCAGATGGGGAAAACTGAGAACTTGAACAATTTGCCCAAGGTCACCAAGGGTATCAGTGTTGGAGCCAGGATTAAAACCAGCAATTCTTGGTTCCCAGTCCTGTGCTCACACCATTAGCCCACACCTTTCTCTGTGAGTAGAGTAATCATTTGCTAATATTTTTCCAATATCTCAGAGTCACCACTGTCAATCACAATAGAGAAATAAATTAACATTATGTGAGACATTAATGTAATGATTATTTTGAAATTCTTCCAGCTTGGTCCATGTATCTGATTGCAGAAGTTATGATGTCAACATTTAAGAACATAAGAATGGACATACTGGGTCAGACCAAAGGTCCATCTAGCCCATGATGCTGTCTTCCGACAGTGGCCAGTGCCAGGTGCCCCAGAGGGAATGACCAGAGCAGGTAATCATCAAGTGATCCATCCCTTGTCATCCATTTCCAGCTTCTGAACATTTTTAAAAGTGGCCACTGATTTTGGAAGTTAGAGTGTTGAGCTTGAGACACCCATGGATGTCTCAAGCTCAACATGGATGTCTCAAGCTGGGCACATAAAATCAGTGATCAGGTTCAAAAATTTGGTCTCATAGTCTTTTATAGATGTACAAATGCTAAAGCTAGGATCTTGTAGTCTGGCCGCTTGTTTAACATAGGCCAGATAATTTAATCAGGTGATTCCTGCTCTGGAGGGAGTTATTCTTTCCTGCTATGTAACTGAGCACCAACAAGCCCAGTGTAACTTGCAGTTGAATTACAGGATCTTTCAAGAGACATACAATCTTGACTGATGCCCCAGTTCAGCAAAGTACTGAAGCATGTGCCTAACTTGAAGCATGTGAGTAGTCCCATGTGTTTAAGATTAGGCAAATATTACTGTCAGTACCTTGGTAACCTGGGGTCCTAAGAGTACAAGGGATGTTGAATTTATCTTCAAGCTTAGCAATCTGTTTCATTGGTTAACTACTCTCACCAATAAAAAGGGGTTCATCTTATTTTCAATATGAGTTTTTCTAACTTCATCTTCCAGCCACTGGATCTCATTTTGCCTTTGTCTGACAAGTTAAAGAGCCCCCTAAAATCCAGTATCATTACCTCCCTCTGTAGGTACTTCTAGACCAGGAGCATGTCCCCTCTTACCTTGCAAAAGACATTTCCTCCTGTTTACCCTTATTCTCCTGTCACCGGATTAGCTCCCTCACCCTGGATTTCCTCTTGCAAGCAGGCTTCACACACTCTTATGTAAGTTCACTACAGTGTACTTTACTTACACTATTTTGTGAAGCTTTATGTCCCATCACCATAAGGCTTCTCCCAAGCTTCAAGTACCCAGTAGGCGCTGGGGGTGGAGAGAGACATCTCACCTCTCTAAGGGCTCATCTACACTTAAAATGCTACAGTGGCACAACTGCACCACTGTAGCGCCTCAGTGTAGACACTACCTATGCCGACAGGAGGGACTCTCCCCACTGGCATAGGTAATCTTTCCTCGAGAGGCAGCAGATAGGTCTACAGAATTCTTTCATCGATCTAGCGCTGTCTACGCAGAGAGTTAGGTTGGTTTAACCACACCACTCGGGTTGTTTGTGTATTTTTCACACCCCTGAATGATGTAGTTATGCTGACCTAATTTTCTAGTGTAGACGAGGCCTAAGATCCTGAACTTCTTTGTCCTTGCTTCCAGCCTCCTTTCTCTCCTGACCTGTTGCTCATTTAACAGTCCCTATCAGTGGTTCTCAAAGCCGGTCCACCGCTTGTTCAGGGAAAGCCCCTGGCAGGCCGAGCCGCTTTGTTTACCTGCCACGTCCGCAGGTTCGGCTGATCGCGGCTCCCACTGGCCGCGGTTCGCCGCTGCAGGCCAATGGGGGCTGCGGGAAGGGCGGCCAGCACATCCCTCAGCACGCGCTGCTTCTCGCGGCCCCCATTGGCCTGGAGCAGCGAAACGCGGCCCATGGGAGCCGCCATTGGCTGAACCTGCAGACGCGGCAGGTAAACAAACCAGCTCGGCCCACCAGGGGCTTTCCCTGAACAAGCGGCGGACCGGCTTTGAGAACCACTATCCTAGATGATGAGCTGGATCCCCTTGTTAACTGGTTAATCAGTCAGTCCTAATCAATTATCTCCCAATTTGGCCCAGGCCGGGATGCTCACAAAATGCACAGAATGTTAAGCCAGCCCTAGGCTACTGCCATTCCATCACATCTCCCATGTAATGTTCATTCTGATTGAGAAAATATGAGTAGAGAATTACAAATAGAAATAGAATGTCAGAATAACAGTGACGATTTTTATCCTCTAGCCTCTCTGGTGGTGGAATAAAATAAAAAAGGAGATTATACAAAAATTCAGTTTCAAAAATAACAGTTGATCTCTTATTTGATCTGAAAAAGGAATCTGTTGTTCTCAGAGATATGATCTTTATATGCCCAAATCCGATAATTTTAGACTTTGTTTAATGAGTTTTCCCTTGTTAATAGACTGGAGTTTGTCATCAGATATAGTCTGTCTCTCACATACATATATATAGACTGTAGTCCAGCGCTATAGAAATCACTAGATCAGGCTTGTACTGTTGTCAGACATAATGCAAACACGTGCTGATTAGAACATTGCCTTTTCTTTTTCAGCCAATCTATATTATATACAGCTACACTGTCACTGTATAAAAGCTTTAGCTGTTAGCTCTGTGTCACACACTGAAGTACAGGTGGTGCAACCTACTGGTCAGAGCAGAATCGGAGGGCAGAACCAGTGGCGTGGTCAGGAGACAAGCCAATGGTCAGA
>NW_020664417.1:87566060-87585544 GCF_002925995.2 Terrapene triunguis | reverse complement strand
GGAGGGCAGAACCAGTGGCGTGGTCAGGAGACAAGCCAATGGTCAGAGCCAGGAGTCAAAACAGAACCAAAGGGCAGAGCAGGAGGGAGACAAGCCAGTGGTCAGAGCCAAGAATTAGGAATCAGGAGTTCAGAGGTGGGCAGGGACTAGGGCTGGAGTGGTCCAGGCAAAGGCTGGATAGGCAGCAGCTCTGACACAGCTGCAAGCATAGAATACATTGAGTAGCTATTGTGCTGCTATTGCTGCATGGTTTAAATGGTGATCTGTTGGCTCTTCTGACCAACCAGGGAGCATAATCCCTGATTGGTGAGGGTTTATTGGGCCCAGCCAAACTCATTGGGTTGCTAGGCAACCAAACCCAGAGGCAGCTGAGTTCCTGACACACAGTATATGGGCCTTGTTTCAGCAAAGCATTTAACTTCAATGGGATTTAATGATATGCTCAGAGTTAAGCATGTGGTTAAATGCTTCGCTGAATTGGATCTCACGCTTTACATTTGATCTTGTTCAGCAGATTGCTGACTGGTCAGATGGTGCAGGAAATATTTTGGCTTAAAATACATTCTTAAAAGTACTTTCACCTGTAGCAATTGTATTTCCCTGGGGATGTCTGGTCAGTGCAAAAGGGAGGGAGATGTTATGCATGACTCTTGAAATGGAAAATGCTCCATATATAAGAACATAAGAATGGCCGTTCTGGGTCAGATCAATGGTCCATCCAGCCCAGTATCCTGTCTACCGACAGTGGCCAATGCCAGGTGCCCCAGAGGGAGTGGACCTAACAGGCAATGATCAAGTGATCTCTCTCCTGCCATCCATCTTCATCCTCTGACAAACAGAGGCTAGGGACACCATTCCTTACCCATGAGATAGCAAATTGGACTGGAGATGTCCATAAGACAACCCCTCCATTATGATATGACCCACACTGTTAAAAACTTTGAGAACCTGCGATCTGGGAAACTGTTGGCTTCCTTCAAATAAATATGTTAGTCTCTAAGGTGCCACAAGTACTCCTGTTCTTTTTGCTGATACAGACTAACACGGCTACTACTCTGAAAATAATCTCTCCGTCCCTTTCCTTTTTCTCACTGATTCTTCCTGAAAATCTATCCATTTGAGTTAAAAGCAGGAGAGGTAGAGGCCTGGAGATGTTTGAGGCTGGATTTTTTTCAGATGCCACATTGCTTGGCACACTGCATCCTTTAGTTCCAGACCTAGCAGAAAGTGATAACAACAACCAGATAAACTGTCAGCAGCTACATTGAAAGGAAGAAAAGGGCCCAGTGTTCCTTCTTTCAGGCATGCAGAGAACTAGCACTGCATATAGCTATCACAAATACCTGGAAAATACTGTGCTCGCTGCCAGAATGTTGCTGAAGTTTTTTTTAATGGCTACATTCTGAATGGACTAGTTGTTAGGCTCCTTGTACACCATGGGAATGAGGTGTATTTTATATAGTACTGGCATTCTTTATTTATTTTCATGTATTCCCGCATTCTTTATAAGGGACAGAGTCAGCACCCTTGGTTATTCGGAGCCTTTCTACTGTTCCCCTCATACACAAATAAAGGCATCCCACTGAAGAGATGATGAACTTTTGTTATGGACATAGGGCTGGCTCCAGCATTTTTGCCACCCCAAGCGGCGGAAAAAAAAAAAAAAAAAAAAAAAGCCGCGATCGGCGACAGTTTTAGCGCGGCCACTTCATTCTTCGGCGGCAATTCGACGGCTGGTCCTTCCCTCCGAGACGGACTGAGGGACCCGCCGCCAAAGAGCCAGACGTGCTGCCCCTCTCTGTTGGCCGCCCCACGCACCTGCTTGCTACGCTGTTGCCTGGAGCCGGCCCTGTATGTACATATGTGTTTCACAGCATAAGTTCTTTGTGTCAACCTAACAGTTACAGTAAAAATAAGTGTAAAAGGCAAGAACTTGCAGCATAGTAAGATGCAAGCAGAACATGTCAGCATTGTCTTTGGAGTTCAGAATAGATAAAGTGACATGGACTTTCAGAAGACAATATCGCTTCTGGATCTAAATATCAGTGATTCCAGGACATTCCTTCTCTTGCTGAAAAACCTTCCGCCTCCTAACACCCAAGCTGGAGAACCACACAATGCAATCTGTGCTCTGGGCAATAGAATCCAAACACCCACGTTTGACAAAATAATGATTTTTTCAATATTAATCCTAAAGAGGTTAAAAGAAGCTGTACAATCCAGTTGGGAAGTGAGCACCATATGCGGCAGACCTGAATTTCAGAGGTGTTGCAGGGGTGCACCCACCCCTCTAGCTGAAGTCAATGGGAACCACAGTCACTCAGCACTGGTGGAAATATCTATGTGGAAAGTAAATCTCATTGAGTTAAGGTAAATCTCCCCCAGCTTTGGTTCCCCCCTTACACATCCCTAAATAACAGAATGGATTGCATTGGCCTAACCATTTGTGCCACAATAGAGTACAATGTAGTTGTATAGCGTCTCTGCTTGCAAACTGGTGGACATGAGTTACATGTTGGTGGAGATTAATATTGTCAAGCCTGGAATACAGTGGAAAAGCTGCAGCTCTGCTGAGCGGGGGACCAAGCTGCAGTTAGCCCATGCAGGGAAGGGTTGCCACTCTCTGATGCGTCATGCCCTCTGCAGTGCCCCTTCCCTGTGGAATACAAAGGGGAACTGGGCATGTTGGAACATGACAAAGTCATGACCAGTGCACACCCTCTAAGCCAACCCTTGCGTGGAAGGGGAACCTCGGTTCATATGCTGGAAGTAGAGACTGCCTGCTCCATCCCACAGCCTGCTCCTTTTGAGCCTACTTTACTTAGTGAAAGGTCCACATATTAAGGCTTTAGGATGTTTTTCAGGATTTGACCCAAATAGACTACCCATTTGTGATTAAAATTCTCAAAAGTGGCCTCTGATTTTGAGTGACCAACTTGAGATACAGTAGCCCTGCCCGTTTTGCTCCTGGGGGAAATATCTAGGGCGCTGCCCCGAAGTCTCCTGTACACCAGGCTATAGTTTTCGGTAGCCCTTATGGGGGCTGTAGAAGTGTGTGTGTGTGTTGAGGGCTGTGATTGTTAGTCTTTACTCCTTCCTATACCCCTTCATAGCTGCATGAGGCAAGGCCAGAATGTAGCCCTAACTTATTCTTGAGGGTATTGTGGCAGAAGTTGAGGCATCTACATGAGTCTCATCAGTGAGGAAATCTTCAACGGGATAAATCACACAAGTAAATACTTGTTGAGAGTTAGACTTTAAATAATTAAATTAAAGTCCAAGCTAACTCCCTCCTCCACGTTTCTCAGCATGTTCTGCCTTCTCTGTGTCTGTTATTTAGACTGTAAATCCTTTGAGACAGCACTGTCTCCATTTGTGTGTCTTGTACAGTGCTAAGCTTGCTGTCAGCATTTAAATCATAAAAAATATCTATAATTACTCCTGCAGTACTGCCATATCCCTTAGCAGATATGGATTTAATCACAGTGAACACTATTCTTCACAGCCAGTAGGCCAACGGATGGCTGTGTTTAATAGACTTGGAACTGTTATGGATCTATAATCTCAGAGACACAAATAATTACATTTTATATTTATGAACTACCTTTGGTCTCAGAGCACATTATAAATTATTTCATGGTGGATGGCTAGTCTCCACATAGCTAAGCCTTCTCTTTAAGCCTGATGATCTTCACAATGAACTCATAGAGTTAAAGGATTAAAAAAGTATCTATTTTTCATTAGACTACTTTTTCAGAAGGATTTTGATATACAAAGCCACTATTTGACCCTTACTTGGAAAACAACCTTTTGAGTTCTAATAGTATTTCCCAGAAATAATCCTGTATTTATGCCCCAATTTGACTATTAACTTAAGTCTGGTCAGAAAATGGGCTTTTTTTTCCCATGGAAAAGTTCAATGATAATGAAAAAACAACAAAAAGTAAGTAGAAAAGTTCAGATTTTGGCAATGTGCTACTGTGGTGCCTCATGGAAGCTGTAGTTCGGGTGCCCATGCTCATGTTCTCCTCTATGGCTTGGGCTCCCTGTCAGACTACAAGTCCCATGATGGGCCATGGACTCCCCTCATGTTGAGGAGAGGCAGTTGCAACACGGGAGTCCTTGGCCATGGTGCATCAAAAGAGAGGAGGTTTGGTGGAGGACCCCGGCCCATAAAGGAGAATGAGGACATGAGGAAACCAAACTGCAACTCCCATGAGGCACTGTGCAAGGAGATCTGAATAGAAATATTTCAGTTTTCTGGCATTTGTTTTTTTGATTAAAAATAGTTTTCTGCTAAAAGCAGACACTTTTCACAAAAAACTTTAGTTTAATTGAAAACTCAATTTTCAATTGAAAAACAGTTTGGATGGAAAAATTTCAATGATCTCTATAGTCATGTTATACACGTACTAAAGTGCTTTGCTGGATCAGAGTCTCGGCTTTGCATGTTACAGAACTTATACATCTGTTCTGAGCGAAACCATACCTTTTTAAAAGTTTGCTCATTATTTTTTAATATTAAAGCAACTGGCTAACAAGACATCCGCGGTTCTGTACATGTATTGATGCTCTTTACGGGATGTATGATGCTGTGATGTGGCAACTGAGGTCACTTGAGTGCACTAAATCGGATCTTTCTAGCCCTGTTCTGCTTGAAAGAAATTTTAAAGTGAAAAGGATTTGGCACTCAGAGTTCCATGGTTTGGAACTGCATCCAAAATCAGAGGCTTAAAGTTCATACAGTTTTTTCTGAATAAGGAAAAAAACTAACCCAAAACAACCCATCAAAGAAACTTAAAAAAAAAAATAGAAACTGCCAAAAACACATTGAAAGAGCTAGGCATGCAAGGGAAAGCTGTTCCTTGTGAACATGTAAACGCATCTCATTCAGAATATGTTGTTTTATCCACGCAATGTGACCTAGTCTGTCAGATAAAGAGAACCAGTCAAACAGAGAGGATGTGGTTGCTGTTTCAGAACTTGGAAAACAAAATCAATACGGTTAGGGTTCCCAGCCCCCAAAAAATTAAAAACAGTGTTCACTTTAGCTTTTTAAGCTCCATCCAAGGAAAACAGAATTTTGAAGGATACTTCAGATTAGCCTACATTGACAATAGGCAGAGCTGATTTGGGGAGGGAGGGAATTGGGGGAAAGTAAGATAACTTTATGCCCTTCTGTTCCCACCACCAAAATGAATGAACTTATGCATTTGAGTGTCCAGCAGTGGAGCCCAAGTCTGGAAGTGGATCTCTACACCTTTCTTTGAGTATCTTAATCAGTATAAATAACAAAATTCCCCTTTTCCCTACCTGATCCAAGCATTCAGTTTATTCTTTGGCAAGCATATAACATACAGACTCAGACCTTTTCATTCCCCCATGACTCCTTCAGGATCATTCTGTGACATTAGCATGCACAGCCTAAACTGGGGGAGACGAAGTGACACAAATCCCCTCCTCCTTGTTTAAAAAAGAATCAGTTTGTTCTATACAGTGTAAATGTACCATTCAAGCTCTGGGGGCTTGACCATGGCTAATAATAGTCTTTCAAACTCACCACAATGTCACCTTTTAATTCGGTTTCCTCTGTGCCAGTTATGCATGGTAATATCTGAGTCAGCTTGGCCTTTCATTAGCCAAGGTTTTAACCCCCAATGTGCTCTATAGACATCACCCCATGAACTGGGGAAAGTGTGTGAATCTCTCTGCTCTTTGAAGAGCTACCTGCCTGGAGTTGTGAGACTAGAACCCCTCCACCCCATTTCTGAGTTCCAGAAACTCTCTCCACCATCACACAACCATGGAAACTCTGATGGGGGAACTGACACCAACCATAGAATCATAGAATATCAGGGTTGGAAGGGACCTCAGGAGGTCATCTAGTCCAACCCCCTGCTCAAAGCAGGACCAATCCCCAACTAAATCATCCCAGCCTGACCTTAAAAACCTCTAAGGAAGAAGATGCCACCACCTCCCTAGGTAACCCATTCCAGTGCTTCACCACTCCTAGTGAAAAAGTTTTTCCTAATATCCAACCTAAACCTCCACCACTGCAACTTGAGACCATTACTCCTTGTTCTGTCATCTGCTACCACTGAGAACAGTCTAGATCCATCCTCTTTGGAACCCCCTTTCAGCCCCCCCTCATTCTTCTCTTCTGCAGACTAAACAATTCCAGTTCCCTCAGCCTCTCCTCATAAGTCAAAACTCACAGTTCCCAAGTCTATGCACCATCAAGCTGGTTCTAAATTTCCTCTCCTCTAATCGAAAAGCTTTTCATTAGGTGGATGAAAATAAATCCTAGTGAGCCTGGGTTTTGTGGTGTCATTCTAGCATAGACCAGCAAACAAGATTCTCTGGAGTTTGAGGACAATAGTGATTGAGGACAATAGTCATCAATCACAGCAGTAGAACCTGCACTCAGAGTTTACACTATATTAGACTCAAAAATCAGTGTCAGCCTGGAAAACCAAAACCTCCCATGCGGTCACTCTCTCACTTGGTTTTCTATAAACCTTAATTTTCACCATTGGAAATGGGCATGGCAAAGTTGTCTGAACAGCTTTAAATTATACTGAATTTTCAGAATTAAAGCAGTGACTCTATATTCCAGCTTCTGATTCCCACCCCAAAAACAAATATAAGCCCTGCTCCACTAGGTGCAGCATTAGCCTACGTTCAGGAGTGGGTACTGTTGGGTGTCTTCACTGCAGAATTAACTCTTACTCAGGTGTTGCCCCTAGCCTGTCTCCTATCCACACACAAAACTCTTTCATCTGAGTTGAGTGGTGCTTTAAACCCAGCCAACGGGCACAGCTGGGGGTATAGCCTAGAGCTCAGGTGCAGCTTTCATTTGGGCTGGTAATCCTCTCACTTTGCCTGAGGACACAGGTTAAATCACTGGAGTGATAGTCCTTCAGTGCTTTCCCACAATTCCTCCCATGTGCCCAGAAGGACAGACAAGTTCTCCCACAATTCACTAGGAAAGAATCATAGAGTGGCTCAGCTTACTGCAGCACAAAGAACATGGGGCATGCCCCCAGAAGTCCTAGCAACACACCCGGATGAGTGCAGCACCAGTGAGGAGAGAGTGATTTGGGTAGGGCTTTAGAGTGTGGCTGCTCATGCCTGGACTAGACTAACCTGGGTGCCCAGATCTGGGTGCTGATCACCTGGATTAACTCTGCAGTGAAGACAGACCCTCAGTCAGGATGAGTTTGTCATTATCTGTGGTGTTGTCTGTTCACTTGTGAGTGTATGTAAACAATGGATGTTCACCCTGTTACTGAGAACAATTTCAGGATACAGTGTA
This sequence comes from Terrapene triunguis, assembly GCF_002925995.2. Taxonomy (NCBI): domain Eukaryota; kingdom Metazoa; phylum Chordata; order Testudines; family Emydidae; genus Terrapene; species Terrapene triunguis. The sequence goes on along the minus strand of NW_020664417.1, from coordinate 87,578,229 downwards.
GCTTACACAAACGCTCTATGAAGTCAATGGACAGATCACATATATAGCAAGGGTAAGTATATATATTTTTCTAAACAGAGATCTAGATAGACACACACAAATGTATCTATGTATTATGATTTGCAACTGTTGGAATGGTTCCTGTTACTGAAAGGGCCAAACTTAATTACAAAACTGGAACAAATCCCATTCCCAAAACAAAAGGTGGGGTGCAAAAACACTTAAATGACATCCGAGTTCTTTCACTATATATAAATCATTTGTTAGAAAGAGAGGGCCAGATTCTCAGCTGGTGTAGATGGGCTTCCCATTTTGATAGAGGATTCACAGCAGTAAAAGCCAGTAGTGCTACACTGATTTGCACCAGCTGAGGATCTGGCACTATGTATTTTCATTCTAGTCACAAAGAGGATTTTCAAACTTTAATTATGGAGTGATGGTAATCTCTACAGACACGCACATGCACCCATGTCATTCGATATAGAGACAGTGGGGAGGACATTGGCCTGGGCCTCAGGAGACCTGGGTTTTAGTCCACTAAACTCCTGGGTGATCTTGGTTAAATCACTTCCCTTCTGTGTCTCTCTTTTGCCTCCCATCCTTTGTCTGTCTTCTCTGTTTAGACTGTAAGCTCTGTGCCGGGGGGAACTATCTCTCACTATGTGTTTGTACAGTGGGACCCCTGTCAGTGGTGGGGCCTCTAGAGGCTATTATAATACAAATAACAAATAATAACACAGGAAGGGGGATTAGATGCCATAGAGGAGTCTGAGTCATCATTTGGCTCGCACAAGCTTTTAGGTAAACTGCAAAGTTTGTGTAAACATGAGAAAATGTTTTTTAAAAAATCCTGTCAAGCCCAGTGTCTTGCTCCAGTGATAGCAAAATGTGTAACTCGAGATTGTTGTTTTAACGCTGTGCAGTCTTTTCAGATGTTGTTTTTGTTTGCTTGCAATGAACAGGACTTTGTTGGCTCGTTGCTGAACTCACACATAAAGTCTTTCATCAGGGCAGGCTTCGGTAATAGGCCCCTGGATATCAGTAACATTGACACATTCCATACAATATCCCCCTCAATGATTTGCAGTGCTCCTACAACTCAGTCCTATTAATGTATGAGTGACTCTTTTCATTACTTTGCCATAGATCAAGTGTTGGCCTCTAATTTTGACAGATGATTCAAATACATCTGGTTCTCTTAGCTTGAGTCCATTCAGCTCCTCCAGCTTGCGCTAAATGATGTTGTTTGCCAGAGAAGAATAAACTGTTTCGGAGGGCAGCACAAAAGGCACTTTGATGGCTGAGCTGCAGTCCCAGCCGAGAGGTAAAATGGCTGCCATTGAGACAGGGATGTCAATGAAAAAAATCTATTTGGGTGAATTTTACAAATTACTCCCTGGAACTGCTTATGTTTTGCTAAGTAGCAGATAACCATTTGTGAACAGGTCAGCAGTAGCCTCATTTCATAGGTTAAGATGACTTCAAGAGATTCATTTTCAAAGTACAGCGGAAGACTTCCCTACTGTTGCAAGACTAGTATTGACTGAGATTCTCCATGCCATTATGTGAAGAAGACACATGCACTGGAAATCCTCAGCAAGAGGTCACTAGCATAATTTTCCATGGTTGTTTACACATGGATCTCATCATATATTATTGGTTTGGTATGGTTTGTCAGTATTATTTTATGCCCAAGAATTTCAGCCCACATGAAGAGAAATGAATGCAAAGGAGAACATTGTAGCTAATATATTTTTACATGCTGATCAGTGCCAGGTACATTGTAATTTATTTTTAGACTATGTATTGTCAACTTTATTCTTGATTGATTTAGGACCAGGTTCTGCCACATTTGCACTGACTAGAACCTTACCCCAGGAATAACACCACTGATTTTAATCGGACTACTCATGGGAGTAAAGTACTAATCTGCTATGAGTGGTAGCACATGATCCTTAGTTACTTTTAAAATATTGAATGGCCTCAGCTTGGCTTTCCCACTCCCTCCCTCCAAATGCTAGCTAATATTAATATTATTTATTGTTTCTGGTGGCACCCACAGTGTGCTAGGTGCTGTACAAAGATAGAGGAAGGCACAGTCTCTGAGTCCCAGGAGCTGAAAGACACAGTGTAGGGAAAGGTGCACAATATAAGAGGAAAGGGACTAAAGTGAGGATCAGGCAAATCTTAACAACACTTCAATGATTTGAAAATACAAATTGTTTTAATTAGGTTTGTATGCTCTCCCAAATTGCCTTGCATTTTTGTATCTTCAGTCTTGCAATTATTAATGTTTCAAGGTACTAATAAGGCTCCATCGCTGTATTATTGGTGTACCTCAGACACACAAATGAATGGATCTTTACTACTCCCTGTGGGCTAAAGAAGTGTGATCATCCCCATTTTATAGAAGAAGAACAGAGGATAAGAAAAAATTAATAATTATGGTGATGATCCTGCAGCCAAGCTCTGTGCAAACAAGCCTGGGTGCTCTGTTGGAGTCAGTAGAGCTCCAAGCAGGGGTGTGCTCATACTGAGCTCATTGCATGACGGATAGGCTCTCAGATACCAAGGTGACAGTCAGAATAAAAGAATCTGAATAGAACAGATCACGGTAGAGTGAGTCTTCAAGAGGGATTTGAAAGCTGAGAAGGTGGTGCCCCTTTTATATACCATGATTTTATATACATAGGTATAGGTATACACACATGTATAATCTTATTATAAAGGATGCACTCACCTACAAGTGAAACCTTATAGAAATCCTGTCCTTTAGAAACCTGGGGAATTGGGATCCATCATCTATTTGGCAACACCTGGAGTGAAATTCTGTCCCTGTCACCCACTAAAATCAATGGGAGTTTTATGACTGACTTTAATGAGGCCAGGATTTCACCGTGGACCTTAAAGATCTATTCAATTGATCTAATGCTTCACAAATAATAGGAACTGTTAAACTAACTTCTTAAGATTTTTCAGAAAAACACCATCTCAGGTATTTTGGTTTACAGAAATGCAGAGGAAAAGTGTAATTAGTGCATGGTTGTCCATAGTATCACAGCCCACAGCTGTTCTGCATTTCATGGATACCTGGGACTTCACAAGTGACCGTGGCTGGTGATAGAACTTAGGCCCTTCTCTTTCCAAGACACATTCTCTACCACAGGAACTAAAGGAGAATCTCCTAGTTGTACTTGTCTTGTCATCATGATGTACCATTTAGGTGAGAGCAGCCATAGTTAGAATAGATAGTTGGAGGATAGGTCCATCAGTTGTTGGAGGACATGTCTATCAATAGCTGTTAGTCAAGATGTTCAGGGATGCAACCTCATGCTCCCGTTTTCCCTAAACCTCCAACTGCCAGAAGCTGGGACTAGACAACAGGGGATGGATCACTTGATGGTTACCTGTTCTGTTCATTCCCTCTGAAGCATCTGTTATTGGCCGCTGTTGGAAGACAGGATACTGGACCATTGGTCTGACCCAGTATGGTCGTTCTTATGTTCTTATTTATGTTAGCTGGGATTAAAAAACAATGTCTACCCCGGAGCTGGAAGGTGTAAATGGCAGTTCGAGGAGACATACCTGTGCTACCTCTGAACGAGCTGGCGTGTTAAAAATGGAGTTTAGCTGTGGTGGCATAAGCATCAGAAGGAGCTAGCTACCTTGAGTACAATCCCGTCTGAGTTCATAGGTATGTAGTCAGGACAGCTACGCTGTCCCACTGCTTACGCCACCACAGCTACACTTCTATTTTTCGCATGTTAGCTCAATCAGCTCCAGGGTAGACATCCCCTTTTTGAGTAGGAAGAAACTTCCCCTCAGAGCAAGTTATTCCATAATCATGCACCAGGGGGTGTCTTGCACTATTCTTTGAATCCTCTGGTACAGACCACTGTCCGAGATGGGATAGTGGACTAGACAGATCACTGCTCTGATGGACTGTTACAATCCCTATTCAAAAGCATATATATGTATTGTGGCCAACCCCTCAGTTAATTTTATAGTCATAAATACAGGTGAGAGTCTGACTTTCTGTACACACACTCACACACCTGTTCACTATCACGATTACATGCCTATTCCTGAAATGCTGCTTTCCAAGCAGAAGGCTTTGGTGACAGCTTTTGTCCTGAAGTCACTGTTGCAGGTGGTTCTGTATTTTCCTGAGTCCGCTGCAAACCCCAGCAGCTTTTCAGAGGAGCACCAGCAAGGCTCACAAACAACTCCACAGAGGTTACATCTGCTGAAATCTCATGGCCTTGCGGTGCTAACAATGAGAACGTTATACCATTGGAAAGAGGAGATTCTTATCTCCAGCTGCCCATTGGGACACAGGTGTTAGCTCCGAGATAACAGATTGTAAAACTGTGACATTTTTATGCATTCAAATATCTATATTAGGACATCTATGAAGGAATTTTACATTTATGAATATTAATATATCTGTATGGTTGGACTCCTGGTAACAAAGAGATTTGGCTTTACAGGCAGAGGAATACAAGAAATAATTATTTTTAAAACATTCCTGAACTAGTTCCCCCCCCCCCCCCGCCCATTCCATATGTAATATATACAGAATACATGCTGCTGTAGTGTGGACCTAAAAAGCTTTGTCAGCTCTTGTCTGGGATGATCTGACTACCTCCGCTGGCTTCCACAGTTGTGAATAGTGCTCCCATCACAATAAAACCTGTATCTGACTCAACACAGGCCTATATTCCCATTAGATATAATCATAATAACTAGCTCCTATCTAGCATTTCCACCAGTAGATCTTGAAGTGCATTACAAAGGAGCTTAGTATCACCATCTCCTTATACAGATGGGGAAACTGAGGAACAGGCAGGTGAAGTGACTTGCTCAGGGTCACTCAGAAATCCAGTGGCAGAAGAACCCAGGTTTCCTGAGCCCCGCAATAGGCTGTATCCGACAAGCAACATTGCCTCCAACCCCTCATACCACCAGTACTACTATAATACCATTTTGCTATTAGTCTCCATAATCATCCATGTCATAGATCCTCAGACTACAAATCTAATCTATTTAGATTGTAAATTCTTTGATGCTGGGCCTTTGGGCCTAACTGTTCTTTCAGGCCAGGTCTACACTAGAGACTTCGTTCTGCCAGCATAGCTATATTGATCAAGGGTGTGATGAGGTGTGATCCATGTCTGATATAGCTGTGCCAGCACAAGACCCTACCTAGTATAGATGTAATTATACCGGCAAAATTGTGCTTCACTTGGGGAGTTGGGAGGAATAAGCTATACCATTCAAAGTGCAGTTTCGCTGGTATAGCTACAGTCACACTAGTATTGCTTTGCTAGTATAGTATATCAGTATAACTGTACCAGCAAAGTGTTCTTAGTGTAAACAAGGCCTCAGTTACACAGCTCCAATTCCTACTGCCCCTATGTAACTGAGTTCAGAATTAGGCCCATTATCTTTTTACTTGTCTGTGAAGTGTCTAACCCATATTGCACACCAGTGACAGATTTTCAAAAGTACACAGCACCCATAGTTGGAGCCAGAGTGTTGGAAAAGCTCCACTCCCATTTAAGCTTCTGAATGAAGTGGCCAGATTGTCTCACCGAGCTGGGGAAAATAAGAGCTGGTGCGTGCTGGTTTTGGTTTTGAAAATCTTCCCCTATATAAATAGTAAACAATGAAAAATATTATACTGGATGAGTTTGCAAATATTTAAGGTTTCAAAGCATTAATTTTGTTAATTAAATAGTGATGATTGTGCAACATTGGTCTGACCTGAAGGTTAATGCAAAAATCCCTGTCTTTGGTAGGAATTTAATGCCTCTCAAATTCCCTGGGATAAGTGAAATTTCCCTCATTTCCCCTATATTTCGAAGCTGAACTGACTGCCTTTAAACTTTTCTGATAGATTCACTTGTCATTTCAGTGTGCCCCAAGATAAATCTATTGATAGAATAGAATAATAAACCCTTTATCAGATTTGTAACCTTTTTAATAACCCAAAACGTGTGACATATTAGAACGACTTCTTAATGGCTTTGATTACATGTTCTCTTGTCCAAAGGATTATTGTCACCTATTGAGAAATGCAGTTATGATCATTATCAGTGAGTACACATTTTAAGATATTAGATAACTGTTCTAGCAGCATTCAGAGTCACTAGTGCAGAGAAAAGAAACAAAAGGAGCAGTCTCTCAATGGGGTGTCATTGGCACATAACATAAGAAATTGCAGGCACCAATATTCTATCCATCCAGTCTACCATACGTGAAGTGTTTTGCTTGTGTTCAAGTCTCTCGTTCTGCTTTTGCACCAATGCTCTTAATTCCCTTTCTGTATACACGTTAGGGGGTGTAGCCAATGGTAAGCTATAAATATTGATTAAGGCTGTAACAGAAGGCATACAGGCCTCAGGGCTGTGAGATATTTAGCTTAGCCAAGCATTTCAAGGCCTATTGACATGAGCAGCTAACTGATAAGTGGCCCTCTGTCATATGACAAAGTATGACAGTGAAGAAGTTTGCAATTTGCTGATGCTTAGGAAATGTAATACCACAATGTAAAAGTTAATACTGCAAGATGCTGTTAATGATGGTTACTAAAATGTTGGGGAATTCTTAAGAAATGTGTGTAAGCAGAAATCTAAACAGCAAGTTGCTATTAGCTTCTAGGTCAATTAACTATTATAAGAGGAACCAATATGTTAGCCTATGAGAAGAAGTGTGCCCCAAGATTAATGGTGTATGGAAGTATGGATAAGGAAAGGGGTTGAGAACCTTATACATACATATGCACCCCATTGGGCACCAGCGTTACTCATTATAAAAGGTGTCGCCCAGCTAGCATGCTGTGGGAAACGCCAGACTGATGACTACTCGCTGATCATCTTACCTAGTCCGGGGTTCCCCACAAAGGATCCATGAGTAATGACAGTGTGGACATCTTGTATTGGTTCCATGTCCTTCGTTATAATGCAGTGAATGCCTGATTGTTTTGCTGGCTAATAGGAGCATTGATGGAGGAACGTGTGGTTAGCTTGAGTTGTTTCTTTTATTTCTCGTGTGCCCATCGTTGAGTCTCTCATTCTGGTAATGATTCTGAAGCTGTAGCGAAGAGGAGGCTGAACCCACTCAAACACCACACGGCAAATTACTTAGATTACAAATCAAATCTAAATCAAGTGTAACAGATAATTAAGGCGACAGGGGATAGATACTCTGGCGATCGGTGCTCCAGAGAAACCTCAGATGTATCAGATAGAAATCTCCCTATTAGTCTGATTAGCTTCTTCAGTGGGTTGGGAAATATTTTCAAGGTTGTGACTTTCCCCCATCCTTCATAACCCCTGGCTTATATGAGCCTACCTTAGGTGTGAATAGTCCTGAGTTCAAATTCCAAAGAAGCCCTTATAGGGTATGTCTACATGGCAATTAGAGAGCCGGGGGTGGCCCATACCCATAGATTTGGGCTTGTGGGGCTTGGGCTAATGGGCTGTTTAACTGTGATGTAGACGTTTGGGCTCAGGCTGAAGCCCTAGCTCTGGTTTCTCGGAGGTCCCAGAACTCAGGCTACAGTCTGAGCCCCAACGTCTTCACTTCAATTAAATAGCCCCTCAGTCTGAGCCTCGTGAGCCGGAGTCAGCTGGCACGGGCCGGCTGCGGGTGTCTAATTGCAGTGTAGACATATCCATAGAGTCCAGGAATAGCGCTGTACCTTTACAGAGAGACTTGGGAGACTTACCCAAGGCCATAAAGAAAGCCTGTGGCAACACAGGGATTTAGTCACTTAGTCTTTCTATGTCTCCATTCCCCATCTGTAAAATGGGAATAATAGCACTTCCCTACCTCACAGGGGTGTTGAGAGGACAAATACATTAAAGACTGTGACGTGCTCAGATACTACAGTCATGGGGGCCATATAAGCACCCAGATACCCAATTGTCCCATCCTGGAACTACTCCACTCATACCATAGCATAAGGGGTGTGCTAGGGGCAGGAGGGATGTCTGAGCCAGGGATGCAGCACACTGCACTACAGAGATTGTGGGCAGTGCTGGAGCCCACTGGGCAGCCCAGAGAGGCTGCTGTAACTTAGGCAGGCCCTCAGGAGTCTCTACATTACTCTGATGGCCTCTCCAGCCCTGAGCAGCCAAGGACTGGGAGGGTGCAAAGGTGGTGTAACGGCACTGTAGCCCCATCTACCTGGGCTGCAAGCTCTACAGCCCAGAATCTCACCCATTATATTTTCCTAGGAAAAACCCCTTTCTTAGCATTGGCCCAGTCCTGTTGGTGGGGTTTCCAAGTACGCTCAGTCTTAACCTCAGGGTCGGAAGACCTAGTGGACAGAGCATTGATCTGTCACCTGGGTTCAATTCCCAGCTCAGAAACAGACTTTCTGTGGCAAGTGACTAAATCACCATGTGCCTGCGGGTGAATGGGGATATTTCCCTGCCTGACCAGGGTGTTACGAGGGGAGGAGCTCAGATACTACAGTGATGAGGGGCACACACATATCTAGATAGCTAGTGCTGGCCTAACTCTGCTCCCACTGAAGTCATGGGAATTTTACCATTGGCTTTGGAGGGAGCTGTGATAGGCTAATTCAGGGGTGCAGGAACAATTTGTATAGTGGGGGTGCTGAGAGTCATTGAACCAAACTGTAACCCCTGTATAGGATGGAAACCACTTCAAGCCAGCAGCACCTCTAGTCCCAGTACCTATGGGCTGATTCTGAGTTCTTTGGGAAATCCCAGTGTTCTCCAGTTCTGCAGCTACAAGCTTTGTCAGAGAATCAATCCCATGCAACAGAGCTGTGCAGCAGACTCACTGCTGACCAGTTTAGCTTCGGTGTGTCAAGTTAGGCACCCCAAAATGGAGGCACTCAAATTTAGAAGCTGCTTTTAAACATTTGGGCCTTAATCTTATTTGTCACTCATCTATAAATTCAATCCAATTTTTCTGCATCACTTTGCATTTGCAGGGCCCAGAACTGCCTACTAGATTGCACCACAAGTTTGATACCACGGTGCTGTATAGAAATCTGAGCCAGTGCTGGATAATTACAGCCTTGATTCAACCACTAAATGGTGTTCTGTGGAGTCAGAGATTGTCATCCCCAAAAACATCGAGGTTTTGCCAGAAGGGGAAAATGTTAGGAACATAAACAATATTGAAAAAAACAAGGCAAGATCTGGAGGAGATATTTTCCCAATAGACACCCTATAATTTGCTGTGAATGTGGTAATTTAGCCAAAATAATATTATTGGATGTGCTTCCAATGGATTTCTATTTAGCTCATTGGAGTGCACGGATTTTGGGACTGGTAATGTAATATTGAACCTTTCATCTTGTGTTCACTGGTCCAAATCCAAACCAGATCAGTATTGAATTAAAGTTGTTCCCATATGATGGCTATTTGATGGCATCTATGAAATAAACTGGTGTATTATGCCCAAATTCTTGGTGGGAATGTGTCCACATCCAAGAATGCCATAGTAACTGGTAGTCTCAACAAACTTAAAATTGTCTAAAACCCATAGGCAGCTCTGAAAATCTTAGTCAGAATATACTGAACTCCATCCATACATTGCAGGGGCATATTTAGTGGCTGGCGAGACAGAAGTTCCCTAGTCAAGTGGGAAACAAAGACAACGTATCTGTTTGAAGATATTTAACTGGTGGCAGTGGTTTTGCTTCAGCTAGAGATCAGCTTAAAGTAAATTCCTCAGAACAAAAATACATAATAATGGGAAACTATATTTTCTTGTCTATGTAATATCTTCATAGATTGTAGATGTTATTTCCGTGTGTGTGTGAAAGCCATATACACTTGCAATAGTTAGATAATGACCCCTATCTCCAGGTTCATGTATTAACTGCATTCTTACTGTTCCATCGTGTTGCACATCCCAAATCAGTAACTTTAGAGACAACAAAATGGAATGCAACATAAAGGCAACCTGTGGAATGTACTGCCAGAGAACATCTCGAGGTTGGTACTATGGCTGGATTATTTTTTTAAAGGCCTGAATTATTTTATGACCATAAATAAAATGTATCTAGGGGCTTTGCTAAATAGAATACTGGCAATGAAAACCTGGGCCAAATTGCTATTTGCTCTACACTTTGTGCAGTCATTCACACCAGTGCAAAGGGGGCATTAATGGCTATCGTTTTGATGTAATAGCATTTTACATCCACTTTACACCGGTGTAAATGACTATAGAAGGTGCAGCACAATGGAGATGGCCCCTTATGTTTCAGGGGTTATGCTGATCAGCTGTAGGGTAAAGTTTTTCTCTCCTATGTGTTGGAACTGAACCATAGGTATGGTCTAGTATGGTTGTCTGAGCAGCAAACTCAGACAGGAAGTCTCAGTTCTCCCCCAGGCTCTTCCAATGACTTGCATGTGACCTCAAGCAAGTCACTTCACCTGCTTGTGCAGCAGTTTACCCATCTGTAAAATGGGGACATAGTATTTTTCCACATTTGAAATACTTCAGAATTCCATACAATGATCTGATCAATCCCTGAAAATAAAAAGTGGGAGTGAGTCATCTACGTGGGTCGAGAAATTAGCCACCTATGTATCTATTTGTATGGCCCCCAGCACTGGAGTATCTGAGAGCCTCCTAGATGTGTAAAATGAGAAATAGAAATCACCTATAAGCTGGCAAAGACTAGGTCTAACTCTACTCTCACTTCCACAACTTTTTTCTTGTAACCCCATTTAACTCCAGTGACTTACTCCACAGTGAGAGAAGAATCAGACCCAAACAACTCTGCCCTCTCTGTACATCAACAATGTTATCTGAATTCTTCTTGTCTTTATTTGCATGACCAAATAAAGAAGAGTTCAACATGTGCTGCAAGCCAACCATGATTGCATTGTTCTCTGAACTGAGATGTGCTGGTTGTTTAAATAAAGAAAATGTTTATCTACATCATCTTACTCTGTAGCCCACTGATAACTCGGAATTGCAATTAGACCATACTGTCCCCGCAAGCACTTTGCTCCTGCTGGGACATCTTTTCCTGTGTTTACCCATGTCCTTGAAGAAATACTTGGAACGAGGTGTCCATGCTGTGAGAAAAACACATCTTCTAATTGTTTTGCTTCCTTAATGCTAGAAGCATTCACAAGCGGGGAGAGGGATCTGGAAGCTACAGTGGTATGTCTGTAAATCCTATTCTTATACAGGGAACAGAGGTAAAATTTCAGCAAGGATCTTCTCCTAGAGATTCTCCCCCCCCCCCCCCCCACATCTTTGTTCTATTGGAGGATGTGGAGTTCACTTCCCACAAAAAAAAGCTATAGGGTCAATCCCCTAGGAAGCCAGGGACAGCTGCACAGATGATCTCTGTGCACAGTGAAGCACCAATCCAGTTGAGACCTCTCAGCCCTCCCACAATATAAATGTTGAATAATAAGGATGTTGAAGTCCTTTCGGGGGAGGGTGCTGTGGGAGTGCAAAGTATTTTATTATTTACAGACCCACTACCTGAATTCCTGCTCTAGGGGCTAAGAGAACTAACACCCATAGGCCAAGATTTTCAAAAGTGAGCAGTGATTTTTGGTGCTTCAATTTTTGGGTGCCCAACTTGAGATGCCTGGTCATCAAAAAGTAGGTGCTCAGCACTTTCTGAAAATCAGGCCTCTTTAAGATGTCCCATGCTGGGTACCCAACAACTGAGGTGTCCGAAATCACTGCTTGCTTTGAAAATTTTGACGATTGTTTTTAACTACCTCTTGCTGATATGGCCCAACTCAAGATGCGTGAACTTGACTAGCATACCGCACCAAAGCAGAAAATGTTCTGTACGCAAAAGTTAATCTACTGCAGTGTGCATATATGGCAAATACAGGGTACATAACATGCAGAAATAGGACTGATGCTGAGTTTGGGGTGAAATCCTGGCCCCACTGAAGTCAGAGGAAGTTTTGCTATTGACTCCAATGGGGGCCATCATTTCATCCGTTTTTTTGTTAATGCATGGAAAGTGTTACATACAGCCACTGCACCCGCCAATCCCATGCAGATGAGAACTGCAGACAGTTGTGGATTAATGCACGGCCCATGCCAAGGGGTCCTAGCCAATTGGGGGCCCCTGGATGAGCGCTGAAACCTGTGAAGAAGTGTGGGGGCTACCGTCACCGGAATGTGGCCCTGCCCCTGC
>NW_020664417.1:87522796-87565960 GCF_002925995.2 Terrapene triunguis | reverse complement strand
CCCCCCCCCCCCCCCCCCCCCCCCCCCCCCCCCCCCGCAAGCAGAGCTGACCCGAGGCCCCCTCTGCACAGAGCTGTCCTGAGCCACTCAGCCTCCCACCTGTGCAGAGCTGGCCCAAGCCGCTCGCCCTCTCCTCCCTTTCATGGACCTGACCCGAGCCCTCCTCTCCACTTCCCTCTTGCCTGGGGCTGGCCCAAGCTCCCCACCACTATCCCCACCCAGAGGTGGCTTGAGCACCTCTCTCCACACCCTGTCTGCCCAGAGCTGGCCCAAGCCTTGCCCCCTCTTCCCCCTGGTGCAGATAACCCTCTCCCCTCCCCCCCCAGTGGAGCTGGTCCGAGCCATGTGTCTGAGCCCCCCCTCTTCCCCTGCATGGGGCTGGCTGGAGCCCTGCCATGCGGGACTGGCCCTAGAGCCACTGCTCACCCCCCTAGCAAGAGCAAACGGGACAAATGCCCAGTTTTGCCAAAAAAGTCAGGACATTCAGGGCAGGTCTTAAAAAGGGGACTGTCCCTGCCAAAATGGGATATATGGTCAGGCTACACTGTGGTAAGAGTCACCCAGGGAGCCTGGGCCACTCTGGGGAGCCCTGGACCCTCCATCTGCCCTGGGCAGGAGGCCAGGGTGCCCAAGAGCAGCCTCTGGCCCATGTTCCTGCCCCCCAGGGCGCACAGCCCAGGGCAGGTGGATGGTGCCGGGCTCCTAACAGCAGCCCAGGGCTCCCTGGGCAGCTCTTACCACCACCTGGCTTGCTGGCCTGGCCTGGGGGAAGGGGAGAAGCAGAGAACGGGGCCTTGTGTTGAGGAGGAGTGTGTGGGGGGCAATGTTTTTTGTGCCCAGGACCCCAATAAATCTTAATCCGCATCTGACCGCAGTGCAAGGTTTTTAACGTTTGACCTTGCATTGCATTTATTGACACACAACCACTCTGATACTCCTTCATCCACTTCTTCAGAGATTACAAATGAAATAATCACCAAACACGTTGGTTTTCTTTTTTCCTGCTTAAAAATAAGTTCAAAGGATGTCATTCTTCAAGCCATACGGTACTTTTCTTTCACATTTTAAAAATGGGCAGCAACTGATACCGTTTGCTTCTTCTCTTAGCCTGAGTTTGTATGCTCATGTGAAATTCCACTTCGAAGCCTGCAGGAATGGAATGCTCAATAAAACATATGCCAAAGACGGAACTTAATGTGACATGGATCTTCCTGTAAAACAGCAACTCAGGGAATGTAATTTTCTCTCTTTTTTTTTTAATGACACTATATAAAATTTAGGCTGCAGCATAATTTATTCCTTTACAGGAAAAGGAGGGAACGGCTGATGATACAATGATGAGACTAAATTGTATTGGCCCATGACTTCGTGTCAAGTGCTTTTGTTAATGACTTGACATGAATGGAACCATATGAAGTTGCTACTGTTTTTACAGCCTAAAAAGGCAGACAGAGAGAATTGTTTTTTACACATCGCTATCATGGATGATAAATCATCCTGCTGTAAATTCCTAAAGGGACTTGCTTTTTCTCTACACTTTCTTCCTTTCCAGAATCTTCTTGTTTTTTTTCCGCATCCCAATTTCAGCAACTCCATTCTGATCTTGGCTCCCCATCAGCGGTGCTAAGGCCTCCAGGCTTGAGTAGTTGTGAAGTAACTCTATATCCTCTGAGGCATCAGACGGGAAATATTCACAGATTTATTGGGCTTTGGGGGGGCTTGGAGGAAAGCCAGGTGAAGGCATCCTGCATCCTGGCTTACATTCAGAGGCAAGTCAATATGGATTTATTCCACAGTAAAGGCTTCTCATACAAAAGTTGTTTTGGAGTAAAAGTAGAATATAGCGACTTGTAAAAAAATAAATGATAACATTTGTTTTTAAGCAGGGAATCCAGGGTACCATTTATATCCATCGATGAATTGTTTTCAATGTGTTTTTTTATTCTTCTGACCACTAAACTGTAGCACAGGTGCAGTTATTATGAAACCATATTCTGGAAAAATACAGAGGCTTGTATTTATTAGCTTTTAGAACCACATCTTTCTCCATATGCAAACCAAGAAGAGGACAACCCTAAATTTGTGGGTATTAATGCCCCTCTATTGTCTTACTAGTGTAATCATGAAATAACTGCCCATTGCCTGTCATTTTGATCCATACCATCCATAACATATTGACAGTATTGGAAATGATCAAGAAAGTCAACACAGACCAGTAGATACTTTGCACATGTGCAAGTCATGTGCAAGTCAATGTCCAAAAACTCTCAGGACGGAGAGGTATTCCCCTTGTTGATAGGTTGGGGAAGGAATCCAGTGATCAGGGCTGGCTCCAGGGTTTTGGCCGCCCCAAGCAGCCAAAAAAAAAAGCCGCGATCGCGATCTGCGGCGGCAATTCGGCGGGAGGTCCTTCGCTCCGAGCGGGAGTGAGGGACCGTCCGCCGAATTGCCACCGAATACCTGGACGTGCCGCCCCTCTCCAGAGCGGCCGCCCCAAGCACCTGCTTGCCAGGCTGGTGCCTGGAGCCGGCCCTGCCAGTGATGAGTTTGTGGGGCTGCCGTTGAGAAAAGAAACCTGTAAACTGAGCATATTTGAAACAAACTGTATTGTGAAACAATCACGGAGCCCCCACAATTACATTGATATCGTCACCTTTCAGTGGAGAACCACACTTTAGACAGTAAAGTGTCATGGCATGGTTTGGTTCATTTAGGGAAATCGAACACATAAAGTAGAGAGTTCTACAACGTGCTTGCAAAGATGTTAAGCCACCTGATTGTCCTCCTTCAGATCCTTCCTTTCACTCTCCTTTGCTGTGATGCCTACAAAAAACTTAACAATTAGGCAGCTCGTGTGCTGAGATCACTGCTTATCAGGCTAGGCAACTGTTCCCTGGTGCTCCTGTCTGTCTGTATCCATCCATTGTCTCTTGTCTTATACTGGGACTGTGAGATCTTTGGGGCAGGGATGGTCTTTGTGTTCTGGGTTTGTAACACACCTAGCACAACAGGACCAATTCTATGTCCTGTAGCTTGAACATGCCTTATTAGATAGACTCAAGGAGCTCAATCTATTTAGCTTAACAGAGAGAACTTTAAGGAATGACTTGATTACAGTCTAGAAGTACCTACATGGGGAAAACATATTTGGTAATGGGCTCCTCAGTCTAGCAGGGAAAGTTAAATCAGGGTCCAATGGCTGGAAGCTGAATCTAGACAAATTCAAACTGGACAGAAGGTGTAAATTTTTAACAGTGAGAGTAATTAACCATTGAAAAAACTTACCAAGGGTCATGGTGTATTCTCCATCATTGGCATTTTTTAAATCAAGATTGGATGTTTTTCTAAAATATATGCTCTAGGAATTATTTTTGGGAAGTTCTGTGTCCTATGTTATATAGAAGGTCAAACTAGATGATCAAAATGGTCCCGTCTGGCTTTGGAATCTATGAAGCTCCTCAGGGCAGGTCTTATTTGCCTAAACAGTCATAGGAGTTAAGAGAGAGTTGTGGAACCTCATTATTCCGCTGATCCTCATTACAGGAGCTCAGAAAAATTAAATAGAATTCACCCTTCAGGACGCATGTAATTTTAAGGCTCCAGGGCTGAATAAGCAACAGCATCGGTGTCCAATACAGCAGCTACTTGACAATAATATGTCATTTGGAAGTTTAGACACTCAGACATAAGGCTAATTTAGTTCCCTACAAATTTTAAACAAGACTGTTTGCCCACATATATGACTTCTGATAAAAAGGTATTGGAACCTCCTTACAGTTGTTTCTGCATTGTTGTATAAGGTCTGTGTAAAACCAGACAACCACTACGCTCTCAGATAAACTCACACAGAAAAATGACACAAGACAAGAACACCCTATCACCCATGGGCAAACACTTTTCACAAAATGATCGCTCCATAGCTGACCTCTCAGTACTCATTCTCAAAGGAACCCTGCACAACACCATCAAAAGACAAGCCTGGGAGCTTAAATTCATAATTTTTCTAGATATTAAAATCATAGTCTTAATAAGACACTGGGTTTATGGCTTATGACAAGAGTCTGTAATCCCGTGATTGGGTGCTAGGCAACAGCAAACAGTAGTCCCAGCTTCTGCTGCAATCAGAGTCCCTGATGGTAACAGGGCAAGGCGAGCGGCTGAGCTGAGGAGAGGAAATAGTCCCAGAGTGGTGTTCAAGGTGGTGGCGGGGAGGTGGGGGTGGATGGACTAGGGGGAGGGCTCCACGCTGCTCCTCCTGCAGCAACAACCACCACCACTCGAGCAGAGATGATACAGTTACTCAGTCCAACAACAGCAGCACCCCCTCCATGAAGTCCAGCAGCTTCAGCTCCACACACTCCAGCAGTGGCTCCTCCTCCTCGATGGCAGCAGCAGAGGGCACCCAGCCAGCCCCAGCAGCAACCAGCCAGCTAGAAGAGACCCCCAGGATGGAAGTGGGGTCAGTCACTCCCCTCGGGGAGGAAGTCCAGTAGCCCCGTCCCACATCAGCAGCCACCAGCAGGATAGCAGGAGAGGTCTGGCCGGGGTGGAAGCTGGGCAACAGCAGCTGCGCCAGCACTCTGATCACAAGTGAGAGGACACACAAATCTCACAGCAAACAGTGCCCCTTGTGGTTATGCTCATAAAAAGGCATCTTCCTTTCCCAACCTCCGTACTTTCTTGCATGCTTCCCTCCATTCTGCTTTCATTCCTTTATATACCTGTCACCAGCCCATGATTTAGCTGAAAAAATAAATACTTCTGGGGCTCTGTCAGTGCTACTAAAAGAGCAGATTGTCACAGAAGCACTATAGTGAGCAGTCAAACTGAAGCTGTCCTCTGGAAAAATTAGTTTCCCATGGAAAATAAGCATCAGCTTTTCACAAAGTATACAGACTTGGGACAAAATACTTCTTGGTTCAGACTTGTTTAGGCTTGAAGTTATGGTACTATATAACTTTTACTTAGAAATCAGCTTTGATCATTATTATTATTTTAAAACAAGGTTCGTTTTGCTTTTGGGGGGAGGGGGCTTTTCTCCATTAACCCTTTATTTAGCTGCATCTGCAAATTCTGACCTTGGACGCACAAAAGGAACGCCTATTAAAAATCAATGGAAGCTACTTGCCTGCATGCAGGGGCAGAATTCAGTACTTAGGATTTATGGACCAATCAAACTACTTTCATTTGCATCCCACAGAAATAGTCATTGATCACAGTCAGGTCAGTCTCATCTAGGCTTCCTAGGGGCAACTCCTTCCTCCCATTCCTAGGCATGGAAGGATCCTGCACACAACGCATTTCCACAACATCAGGGTAAGATTGAGCAGGATGAATGGGGGGTCTATGGAGGCATTCCACCAAGTCCTCCATGACACAGATCACAGCTTTGTAGGGGCTCCCTGTGCCCCCAAACTAAGGGTGTTGGGAAGTTTTGGACAAGTGTGAGAGTGGGCTGGAAAAGTGACAAAGACCTGGCTGAAGTATCCATAACTACAGGGCCCCTATCAACCATTCCACCCATGAAGTTCATATCCAGCTCTAGGTCCAAAATTCAACAGGGTGGTAGGATCTGAGGGTTTTGCCCAGACCCTTTTCTCCTTCTCCTGTGTCACACTGATGGTCAGTGAGAATCTGGTGGTCTACATAGGACAATGTGTGAGGTGGCACCAACACAGACATTCAGGATACTGCTCTCACAGACAACTAGCCCTTTGCTGGCCCAAGCTAATGTTTGGCCTGGTAGATATGGGGAAATAAGGAAGCGGGTGTAAGGGCAGCAAATGAAAGAAAACTGCATGGACATTCCACATGCTGTGAATGTCTGTGGAATTCGACAACGTGTGGGAAACAAACTGTCTGTGGCTTTCCGTTGGCCCTGCTCTTTTAGGAGGAAGATGCCATAGGCTGCTTTCTGCGCATTTTGACACCAGTCTGGGCCTTCTATTTTGGTGGGAGTATTAGAACACTGTAAATAAATGTCCCAGAGCCATAGAGTGTCCATAGCTCAAGAAAGTGCCCTGTTCCTTAACACGCCTTCTGCAGTGAATTCTGTGATGAAAACCTTTAGACTACATCTACACTACACACCACTAGTGGCAGCATGTAGTGTACGTGTAGCTACATGCCACAGTGAAAAGCAGGCTGTGTCCACACTGTGATGTGTAGCTACATGTGTCAGTGAAAGGCTTTGGCAGAGGGGAGGCAGCAGGGAAAGGTTCAGCGGCTCCCCACTGCCGGAGCCTTCCACTTTCCGTGCTGCTGGAGTTTTCCCGTGCGGAGGAGAAAGGCTCTGTGACGTTGCACTCCATTTGTTTTATGGAAATATGCTTATGAATATGATGTAACTGGAATATGCTTTATGCAAAAGGTCTCTTGCAAGGTATCATAATAAAGGTTATAACCTACTGAATATATTCCTCCTATTTGTATGCCTGTATCATTCTTGTATCTGAAGCTAGAAATATGAAGTATAACTCTGAGGTCCTACTGTAATTATACTAAGTGTGGGCCATTAATGGTGGTTTAGAATCTTGATGGCTCCCATTGACTAGAACAATTGGTCATAAATGGTTTATTTACCTACATGCCTTTCTGTGTACGTGTCGGCCAACCCAAGAAGAATGGAGACTGGGGGGGGGGGGTCTTACAGTGACATGTGACCATGTCACCTGATAATGGAATCCATCTTAAATCTGGTACTTTTCCGTTTAGAAGGAGGGGTGGGGACCCAGAGAGACAAAAGATTCCCGCCTTGTGCCAAAGCTATAAAAGGGGGTGGAGCAGGACAAAGGAGGCTGCCAGTCATGAGAAAACCCCTCCTTACCACCTGAGATGTCTGCTGGAACTAACAAGGACTGTACTGGAGAAAGGATTGGGCCCAGACTAGGAAGGAGTCTAGTCTGTGAAAGAAGCTTATTGGAACATCTCTGAGGGTGAGATATTACCTGTGATCAGTTTCTTAATGTATTAGGCTTAGACTTGCATGTTTTGCTTTATTTTGCTTGGTGACTTACTTTGTTGTGTCTGTTATTACTTGAAACCACTTAAAGCCTACTTTTTATACTTAATAAAATCACTTTTGATTATTGATAAACCCAGAGTAGGTGATTAATTCCTTGGGGGGGGGGGGAACAGCTGTGCATATCTCGCTATCAGTGTTATAGAAGGCGAACAATTTATGAATTTTCTCTTTATAAGCTGTATACCTAGTAAAACGGATTTATTTGGAGTTTGGATCCCATTGGGAACTGGGTGTCTGGGTACTAGAGACAGGTAACCTGCTGAGCTGTTTTCAGTTAAGTCTGCAACTTTGGGGGCGAGGACCAGACCCTGAGTCTGTATTGCAGCAGGTTAGTATGTCTGGCTCAACAAGACAGGGTTCTGAAAGTCCCAAGCTGGCAGGGAAAATGGGCTCAGAGATAATTTCAGCACATCAGGTGACAGTCCCAAGGGGATCTCTGTGACCGAACCCATTATAGGCTTTAGCAAAGTGGAGGTAGTGAACACTACATTGCTGAAAATAGCAGTATAGACAGGGAGACCTGGCTTGGGCAAGTAGAGAGACAACTAGGGTACGTACTCGTGTAGGTACCCATACCCTTTCAGGCGTGTCTTCACTCACTGCAGGAGGTGGGAGGAGAGGCAGTGTGGCCTAGTAAAAAGAACAGTGGATTGGGACTCAGGGCTTGTCTATACAGGGAAGTCAGAAAAATTAATCCAAATTAACTAAAGGTGTGAATTTGAAGTGGATTGGTTAATCCAGATCAAATCCCTGTGTGGATGCTCTTATTCACAATTTCAGTGGTCTTAATTTGGTTTAGTTTAATTCACTTTGGAGTTCATACCTTTAGTTAATTCAGATTAACTTTCCTAGATGTTCCTGTGCAAACAAGCCCTCAGCAAACCTGAGCACTATTCTTGGCTCTGCCACTGGCCTGCTAGGTGACCTTTGACAAGTCACTCCACCGCTCTGTGCCTCAGTTTCCCCATCTGAAAATTGGGGATAATGGACCTCCTTTGTAAAGTGCTTTGAGATCTACTGATGATAACAGCTAGGTATTATTATTATTATGCCATTAGTCTGACCGATTTGATCTTTCTATACCTACACATATCTATATAACATGCAATAGGGTTTCCCTTCGGTTCCTGACCTCTGGCTGTAGTAGAACAAAAAAGAAAGCAACAAAGTGTGATGCTTCCATTGAAACATGAATCTACATGTAAAAAAAAAGTGAGAATTCAGTAACACTGTTTCAGATACAACAAAGATAATTCAAACAAAACTATCCATTAGGGCTTGCAATAGGTTAGCACAATTTCAAAACCCATAAAGTTGAACATGACCAACTATCAAATTTATAAAGGTATTAAACTGATTGAACTTTTTTTGGAAAAACATTTTCTCAATTAAATTTCAACCAAAATAATTTCCATTTGGTTGAACATTTTCTGGTTTTTAATGAAAACTAGAAACTAAAAAAAAAAAAAATCAGTAAAATTGTAGGGTTTTGTCAAAATGTTGGGTGTTTGAAAATCAAACATTTTTACTAATACCTGAAAAAAAAACCTGCTGTAAAACTGAAAAATTTTCATTGCAAATTTAAGAAAAACCCTCAAAAGTTCTCATGAAAAATACTGGGCATTCTACAATCAGCTCTATTTTAACCCCTATCCACACTAGAACTTAAAAATCTATTTTTTAAAAAAAGTGTTAGCTAACACGTTTTCAAACATCACCTAGTTTCTTGATCTAGACAGGGCCAAAGGCATAATGTGTGTCAGAGTTGCTTCAAAGTAAATCAGCTTGATGGGGCAATTCTTTAGTCTAGAATAAATTGTATAGTGAGATGTAATTCATATATGCAAAATTCTCTATTGTGTGCCTTAATCTGGCACAGATCCAGCCAGACTGTTGCTCCACCCTGGGCTTCACCAAAACAGCAATGGCTTCCTCAGAGCTAACTGTACCCCAGTAGTCAGACCAAAGGACAATAAAAAGATATTTGAGGAAGAGATTCACTTTCTCCTAAATCAGACTACAGAACCTCTCCAGATAGACAAACCCACCAGCTTATATTGTACACCAACAGGTTATGTCATGCTTACAGAACAGCTGCAAAAGATCATTAGAGTGAAAAAAAACCCTCAAAACCTTCCACCTGTAAAAAGGGTAACTTAATTAAGGTTACCCTAGATTATCAGTCCTCATTAATTTGTAACTATCACACTAGAAAATTAATTCTTAAAATTCAACGTAAACCCAGCCACTGAAAGCCACTACAAACCTAGGGCCATCTCTTAGCTGACTTCAAGTGAATGGAGCTGTGCCAACTGACACCAGCTGAGGATCACAGAATTCTGTTCTCCTTTCACTGTCAACAGTATTATATCAGAATAACTCCCCTAGGCTTGCTTCTGAACTCACACTGGATTTATGCTACTGTGGCTTCTATAGCTTCAGTGGAGTCAGAGGAGAATCGGGACTACATACTCTTCAGCACCTCCTTCCTGTATGTTTCCTCTTCGGCATCACTATGAGGCTGGGCCACCCTGGGAATGAGAGACAGGGACAATCAGAAGCATAAATAATAGGAGCTAAAATACATTCCAAAAACAAGAGGCATCCTGCAGCAGCCAGGTGTAAAACAACCATCTTACACCAGCAGCTGCTTGTCTTTCCCAGATTTAAAAGGCCAGCTACCAGAAGAGAAAGCTGAGAAAGGGCCTTTTAAGGGGGTTATCACACAATCAGTCACTCCTACAGGCTGAATTCCTAAATTCTTGAGGGTAGGAATATGAGTGGAAAATATCCTGAGGTTTTCACACTTGGGGCCTGTTGTATTTGAAACCGTCATTTCATTCGACATGACTGGCCAGGTTCTCTGGCCATTCCACTGCATAGATCCATCCCTCTCTCCCCCTGCTGGGGAAAACTCCAGCATCAGGGAATCCTCACTGAGAGTAGAGATGGAGGAGCTGGTTCATATGCTCCCAGGTAGGGATGGGCTAGGGGAAGGTGTGGCTGGAGTACATAGCACTCTGGTTATGCTAAGCGGACAGTCAGACTCTTAGGGCCAGTTGCCAGCTGATGTACCTGAGAGCAGTCTGTTCCAGCTGTTCTAATACGTGCCAAGGCCATGTCTGGGACAGAAAATCAGGGGATGTAACAAGCTCCTTAATGGGCCCCATTGCTGTGCTCTCTAAAAATTACAGGCTGAGATTTGGAAAGGATCTGGCTGCCCCGTTCAGCGGCATCTATCCAATTTTGGTGTCCAGATCCCCAAGACAGCTTTGAAAATTTCAACCATAGATTTCCTTTTTTAATATTAGCTCCTTCCTGTGCTTGTAAATTTGCAAGCACTGCAGCAAACTGCCTAAGAACCAGAATTAAATAGAATAGGCAATTAGCATTCAGACAGATTGTGTAAAATAAAATAAAATAAAATAAAATAAAAGCGTGTATATTGTGCACTCAGGAGAATCTAATTACAGGGCAGTTATTTTTTAATATACAGTGAAACTGCAATCTAACTACAGTTAGTAGTTACTGTGTAAGATTTTGTGGTAAGTATCTTAATGTATAACTGCAGAATGGAAGCCTAATAATTAGATCCAACTGAGAAATGCCAATTATTTTGGGCAGGAAATTGTTTAAAAAAAATCATTCAATAAAAAACCAAAACGGAAAAATAAAAATCTTTAGTTTTTTGAAAAATGTTTTCTGTAAAAACTTTGGAGTTTGAAAAACAAACCCCTTACCAAAATTCAAAGTAATACCTCCAAAATTGCACCGAAAACTGTAAAATGCGACTGAAAAAAATTCTGATTTCATTTTTCCATTGAAAAATGGGACAATGTCTATCAAAATGAAATTGTTCAGAAAGAAAAATCATTTTGGTTGAAAAGCCATTTTTCATCACACACTGTCTAGATGAAAAAATATTAACCAGCTCCGCTGATAATGCTCAGGCTTGGGTCTGACACTTGAACTCATGCATTCAAGTGGGTTAAAAATTAGACAAAATGGGCTTGCCTTTCCCTAGAGTCTATGAAGATCCTTGAAATGAAACATAGTGGAGGTGGTTTTAGTGAGATGACAAAACAGGCTGGAATAAAGTACAAGCCGAGATATTAACATTTAAACAAACATACACTCAGCCAAAACAAATGATACCTCAAGAATAATTTCTCCTCGTAGCTATCTGGTGCTGACATGATGGATGAAATGTCCCCGGGCTGCAAATGAGGATAGCTTGGGTAAGCAGCTGTGCTGTGCACCATCGGTGTGTGTCTTTTAAATTAATAAGCTGCACACTCGAACATGGTAAGGTAAAGACCGGCATTCTGCCTAAGGTAAGACAAGACGGTCATTTTTAAATATACCAAACTGGTGGTGACTTGATCCTACGTCAATAGAAATAAATGTGACTCCTCAGGAACCAGTCTGAAGAATTGCCATGAATACCTGCTGGCTGCTGTAGAAGAGACAGGGCCTGATACTCCATTGCCCTGCAGCTTGGGTAGTCAGTTACATGGGGACAAAGTGAGCACAGCTAGTGTGATGTGCTACCCAATCAAAATCGAAGTGCCTTGCCTGGTGTAAGAGATTAGAGAAAGGGCAGGCAATGAAGGATCAGGCTCACAGTCTCTAGCAATAACGTATCGCCCCCTCTGGGATGCAGATGACTCTGCTGCAGTGGGCTTTCCTAAGGGAGTCCTCTGTCACGCATTAACAGCAAAGCAGCTCATGGGGTAAAACTAAAAAAACATTCAGTATCTAATGGTCTGGACCCTGATCTCACTTACACCAGCGTAGCTCCTCTCCCTTTGCTGAATTGCACCAGTGGACATAAGAGGAGAACTAAGCCCATTAACTTCCCATGTGATAGACTCTTTTTACAAAGCTGATTTTAATGTTCATTTAGAACCAAGTGTCCCCCTTCCGCCTCCCGTGCCCTGGACACAAACAATCCCAAACTCTGGGAAAGTTCATTTTTAGATCCAAACATTGTAGTTCAAGTTCATCTCGAGTGGCAAGACAAACCTCACAGCAACCTTCCCCATCTCATATTCTCACTCAACGCTACTGTACAAATAAATCACACTAATCCAATTAGAATTGAATTTATATTTGTAATGTTTTTAGAATAGATCTAGTTTCATGCCATACATTTTGGGGTTTATGAAATCAAGCCAGTTTGTATATTAAACTTTATACTAAAAGTGGCTAATGGAAAATCTTTGGTTTGTGTGGCAGATTCATGCATTTTGAGCAGAGGAATTAATTTCTTTCCCTGGTATTGCCATGAAAATTTGAATTATCCATGGTATGTGGCATAGGCCACATGGTATGTGACAACTGTGGAGACCTAGGTAGCCAGGAGGGGTGAGTGGGAAGCAGATTTCCCATCCCTTGAATATTTTTGAGAGTTTGACATTTTTTCCTGTTTGAAATCCAGACAAAAAATCAAAATCTAGAAAATTTTTGAAATCTGCAAATGTATTTTTTTTTTAATTTAGAAACATTTTATTTTGATTTCAACCGTTATTCTTTAACTTTATAAAATCTAATTCGCTCACATGCTGAAACAGTTTTGAATTGGTAACCTGGAATTTTTCATTTCAGAAATGTCAAAACAAAATATTTTGACAATGATAACATTTTTTTCTACATTTTTGTGAGAGTCACAGTTTCTGTTTCAATGAATCAGCATTTTTTCCAAGGAAAAAAACATTTTGTCAAAAACTTCTTGACCGGCTCTAATAGCCAGGGAGTTATTACAGTATGGTTCTTGTTTTCACTGTGCATGTTTCTGTGCATATAACTACACGCAGAAGAAAAGAATAGCCAGAAGTTACAGAGCAGGATAGGATCTTAGGAAGTTTGGATTCCGTTCTTACTTAGCCAACCATAAATTTTGGCAAATCATTTAACCTTTCTATGCATCAGTGTTCCCATCTATAAATGAGGATACCAATACCTACATACCTCACAGGGACACTATGATGCCTAATTCATTAATATTTGTAACATGCTTTGAGGTCCATAGCTGAGAAGTACTGGTATTATTATCATCACTGCATAAATCTAAGTTACATCCTGCACACACTAACACCCATTGTACTATTATTTTTTGTCTTTTGGGGGGAAGCAGCTTATATACGATGACAAATTTATTCCTCAAAATTTGAAGAAATAATTACCAAATCTGTCTCTGAAAAACTCAAGGGTTACATAAATGCTCAGAGTGAAATCTTGTCCCCACTGAACTGCTCATGGGAGTTTTGCCATTGACTTCAATGTGGCCAGAATTTCACCGAAAGTATTTGTTCAAAGAGAAAATACTTCTTTTTCCAGATAGTTAAATAAACAATCTGAGTTGATTGGACTAGGTCATTGTGATGCACCCAATATGAAAGCCTTACTTAAATAGTGCCATGTATTATTTGCATCCCATGGGCTGCTAGACCCTGACCGGGTGTATATCGGCATGCTCCATTAAAGTCAACAGAGTTACACCAATTTACATCAGCTGCATAGCACATCCCACATTTCCATCCTGGCAGCAACCACACACACAAAGAGCCATTTACTGCAATGCTGCCGTGTCAGAGCAAGAATTAAAACCTGGTAAAAAAGGAACCAGAATTGATACAGGTAGCATGACCAGGATGGTGGGAGCTCCATTAAAGTCCCTTTAAAGGATCTTTACCACTTATTGGGTTTTTTTCAGGGTTTATTTCTTAAAACTGATTCTTGAATAATGACAATAGGTGGGATGGATGACCCTGAAAACTGGAATCTCTCTGCATATTCTAGCTTAGCGACTCGGCTGGTGCAAACAGTCAGTGCCAAGCTGATAGAGATCTACTCCAAACTAGCATTGATTGTGACATGATTCACCGAGGTCAGAGTTTATCTTTATACAAGGACAGTCATTTTCCACATGTTTTGTTCCTGGATTTTGCACTCCAGAATAGTGTTTTCCAATAAGTTTCTCTGAAGTGCTTTAGCAGGAGAATGGAATCTCATGTAACACGGGAGACCCTGACCAGATGAAAGGAGCTAACTGTGCTGGGAAAAGATCACATCACTTGACGGAAGAAGGGATTCGGGGAAATAAAAAACTGGAGCACAGGACTGGATGTTTTTCTTCAAACTTTTTTCCCCCCTGAAGTTTCTGAAACTTGAGGAGATTTTAAAAGCACCTCAGGGATTTAAGAACATAGATCCTATTGATTTTCAATGGGACTTGCACTTTTTCTTAGGTACTTTTGAAAGACCCATCCTAATATACTAAGTACACTTCTACAGTCCAGCAATTAACAGGTCATCACACACAGGCTGTACACGTCACTAAAGTTTGTGTAAATCCATTAATCTGAATTTAGCAGTTTGGGCCCATCTCTAGCTGTATGTATCTTTATAGTCCAGTATCTTTCCCCCAGTGGTGGCTATCGCAGCTGCTTAAAATGAAAACACTCCATACTATCCTTTACCTGGCCAGTTGTATTACCACTTCAAGGAGAAAGAATAACACCCTGATTCAGCTACTCTTTACAAAACAAATTGTGCTTTTTGACTGCCAGGCCCTGTGCTGGTAAATGAGCTCAATCCTGCAAACAGTGCCTCCTGTGAGTAAACCATCATTGCTCCTGCATCGAAAACCATTCAAATGAATGGGACCTGGTGCAGGGAACACTCACAGGCATAACTGTGCATTTGTACTAAGGACAGGTGAAAACCTGCAATGCTGACTCAGTCCTTATGTAATGGATTAAACAAGAGACCTCCAGAGCTAAAAGCACAAGTTACTACAGCTTGAGCAAGAGAGCTAGGCCCACACGCAGATGGCTATTACTGACCCATATTCTCTGGAACAGGCACAGAAGGCAACACATAACATACCCTGACTAGGGAGCCCCCCGCCCTGAGGCACACCCCCCCGCAGCAGCTCCCCACCCCAGCTCACCTCTGCTCCGCCTCCTCCCTGAGCACGCCACCCCCGCTCTAATTCTCCTCCACTCCCAGGCTTGTGGCGCCAAACTGCTGATTGGCGCCGCGAGCCTGGGAGGAGGGAGAAGTGGAGCGGCGACCACGCGCTCGGGGAGGAACACTGTAAAAAAAAATTGGGGGCACCGCTTTTTGGCGCCCCCAAATCTTGGCGCCCTAGGCAACCGCCTAGTTCGCCTTAATGGTAGCACCAGCCCTGCGTAGATTCAAGCACAACAACGGGAGTTTTGTGACTACGTGCTGAGGAAGGACTGCGGGATTTGGTCCGATCAACAACAGGCAGATGTCACAGGTTCGGCTTCGATGTGCAATCAAAAGTTTGGAAGCTAATTCAAAGCTTAATTGAACTATCCTAACCTCCCACGTCTGCTCTTGTTGGCCTGGGCATCACAAGAACAGCAGTTATCACAGTAGCTGCCATAGCCTGTCAGAAACTGGTAGTGCAGAGAAATACAGCAATAAAGATAAACATTAACTGAACTTTTTTCTACCTCCAAAATGCATCATTTGCATTTGGGGTAAAGGATTAGGTGAGTTTTTCTTTTTACCTGCACTGACTCACATACCCTCTATATGGAGCTGATCCAATTCTCCCTGAAGTCAGTGGAACGAGTCCTGTTGGTTTCAACAGGCATTGGATCAGGCCCTGTACACTACCACACAAGGACACATTTTCAAAGATATGTGTAATGGGTGAGCTGAACAAAAGTGTGTGCACCTGCTGTGGGCACCAGTGCCCTGAACCACCACTGACATCCTGCACCTTGGAGGATTGAGCCGTTGGCTTGTTAACATGTAAGTCAGGTAATTAGTGCCATGTTCAGCTTGCCATTATTATGTGCACCTAGGCCATTTGCCCATGCTGATTCAGTTTATGCTCACACATGTGAGGCTTTGCCGATACATGCAGCAGATACAGAAGAGCCTTCTGTGGTTCACTCCCTGTGCTGGACTGTACAGATATGCTAGAGAGGCCATGAGGGGGGGCAGGCCATTCCATGCAATTCAAGTCGCTTTTCAATGTATTAGCTGCCTTTTAGGTCCCCTTCTTGTTTACTTCTTTTTTTATATCTGGCCTTTCCACGCTCTTTGTTCACTCTGGCTGACAGATTCCCAACCTGCTTTCCAGGGACAGGAAGTTCACGGCTTCCTGTGAAAACACATATGTACGAACCTCTAAGTCCAAGCTTGAATAACTCGGCTGCTTGGTTATCCCCAGGATTACCATTTTCATTTTGTTTGGTAGAATAGAGTTATTACAGCAGGAGAGATTAATCAAATTGCTAGAGGCCTAAAATATGTCTTAGAACCTGGCATCAACTCCAAGAGTTTTCTCTCTAAATTATCCTCTAACAGGTCTCCTCCTAGGGCTAGAGCCTCAGCGAGTGTCACCAGATGTTACTCTTCTAAAGACATCTTGAAGCCAGGCTGATACCAGCGGAGGATCTGGCCCCGATTCTCCAAAGCAGTGCAGTTATGCATACTTGATACAAAATATGCGGCATTTCGAGAACTGTGGAGGTAATGTAAAATACGTTGATTTTAACATTAAAATAAACAGCAAGAGGGTCATTATACTGATTGCATTGTTCATTTTTGTACTTAGTTCATTAAAAGCCTCCCTTTTTAACTGAAACAAAGCTGCTGGAGAATTTCCAATCTGAAGTACTAGTGTGTGAGCAGGATCCAGGATCATTGTCACCAAATTGAACTCCAGCTTTCCAAGAAATGAAAAGATCTTTGATGACAATATGATCTCTGGTGCTTTTCCAGACATGCTTTAAATCTTCCCATGCTAATAAGCTCAATGAGCAAGACATCTCATACTGGAATGACACGTGTCTGGGACCATCTTCCTTTCAAATAATAACACAGAAAGAAATATTTATAGCACTGCCATGACATCAAGAGAAAGAGAACAGATCATCCATCAGAAGATTGTCAATTGTATCAAGGCATCGTCTTCTGTTAATATAGAAAAAATGATAATCATACTCTTTTATTGTCTTTCACCTGGAAAGAGCCTGAAATGTTGTGCAAGCTTTACTATACTAATGTCATTTCACCCATGGCTTATACACAGGCACTTTGGAGGGAGAATGTAGTGCAGTTCAGCAGTGCAAAGTAATGTTTTAGAACAGGATATGAGGAACAATATTACATCCAGCTGAAACTGAAGGGAAAGGTAGGTAGGCAGAATATAATTGGACTTTCCCCTTGCAAAAAGTGTGATGAGATGTTTAATAGCCACATATAGGCAGGACCTTAGGGACTCTCATCCCAAAAATGACACCGACAGTAGGATGGTGCCCCTAACACCATGCCTAGTATTGTTTCAGCACTGACTCAGAGGAAAGAGTGATATCCATTGATTCAGCTCCACCACATTTTTGCACCACTCTGGGCTGTCTTTGGGGGATCCAAGTACTGAACAGAGTTTATTTCTGCTGCAGCTCGTGAGCTCTGATGGGATGACAGCAGTCTAAGTATGGAAGGGTGGTGTGTCTAGGCCAGGACTGCTTTATGGGTTATGGAAGTAGTATGTGGGCGGAAGAGATTCTTGAATATTGGGCATAAATTTACTTCCCTTTAACATGCACCATGTTATTGTTGCCCACTCCAGCAGCCTGGATTACCAGTGTGAGCGCTGGAGAGCACAGCGTGGGATGGAACAGCAGGTTCTGTGGGGTTGCTACTTTCCTCCCAATACAGGTGGGCTGGGAGTAGACAGAGCAGGGTGTGGAGTGGCGGAGTCTTGCATCCAGCCCGTCAGTACACCAGCTAGTACCTCTAGAACAGCATAAACTGGGAATTCATTTGTTACTTGTATGATCCAGTAGCAGATTATTTCCCCCTTGACTCAAGGGGAGAACCAGGGAAGGGAACATGACAAAGTGACAATTCCTTAAGGGGCTGTTTAGCTGCACACCTGGCCCTGTGTAAGGCCTCAATCTTGCCCTATCCTTGGGTACAAAGTAATATGCTATTTAAGCAAATGAATGTACAACTTGAAATGCCTGTGGCCTCCCTGTACCCCAAATAGATACATTAATAGGGGACGAGTTAAAGGTTGGTGTCTGCTTACAAACATTCTGAAAATAAACGCCCGTATTCCACAATGCGTCAATATGTTCCCGGTCACAAGGGGCCCATTTAGTCCACAGAGTTAGACTCAGAGGGAGGGTGGTTTGGGGAGAAGAAAAAGTTACTTGAACTTTATAGGTCAAGAAAATGCCCAACTAAAGTGGACCATCATGAATACTTTCCAGTTACACCCTAGGAACCATCAGAACTGGTGTTTAGTGATCAAGCTGCTGAGTAATTTTAGGGACTGTGCTGGGATTTACAGACCCCATGCTAAGGCTAAAGGAGTCGTGGAGCAGTATTGGGCCAAGAAGGCCTCCGCAGCTGCAGCGCATGCTCCAAATGGAGGACCTGCTTAAAAGGGGACTCTGCCAGTCAAGTCAGGGGAGAGTGAAGGAAAGACTGGATGCAGGAAAGCAGCCAAGCTGTAGCTTCTGGAACACAGGGATCTACAGGAGAAGGGTCTGGACTGTGGGCATGACCTGACTGGGAGACCAAGGGCCTGCCTGACCCCATTTTCTCCCTAATAAGGGGGAGCAACTGAACTCTGAAAAGTGAGCTGAGAAGCCCCAACTAATTGTCTGAATTATTGAGACTGTGAACAACCATCTGCTGAGAGGGCAGCTCAGTGCTCGGACCATGCCCCAAAGTGAAGAGAGAACAGGAGAGGCAGGAAGTGGCCCAGGGAAGGTTGGTCTATTGTACCAGCTGGAGGGGACTGAGGCACTCCTCACCCCTTCCCTGATGGGACCTAGTGAAGAGGGTGGGCCTGGGTCCCCATTCCCTTCTGCCCCCTCCTCTGGATGATTGGGGGGATGGTGGACTGTAACTTAGCCACCAGGCCCTGAAAATGCCCATCAAATCCATCCCAAGACTCTGGGAGACTGCTGAGCTCTGGTCTGTTCACTAGCCATGCTGGACCCAAGGGAAGCCTGCTACACAGACGCACATTTATCCAGCCCAAGAGGATGATCCATTCCATACAACGGGCTTCATCGTTACAAGATGTTCCAGGACTGAGGCTGTATTGTGCTCCCTTAAATTTGGTTTGTAGATTCAAGCGCAAATCAGAATATCTTTACTCCACTCTTCCCCTTGGTTTCTTTCCAAACCTAATCCACAGCTTCAAGAGCATTCACAATGCCTCACTTGTTTGTATGATGTAAAGCAGCAAAACATTACTCACAAATAGAAAACTACAGTCAGTGTCCCTGGAATAACCCTTTTTCTAAACTCTGAACTGAACTTGAGGACAACACAAATATTCTATAACCAATCAGACATACAGTAATTTGCCAAACTCTAACTTTCATGGCCAACCCTAAAAACAGCACACAACAGATGGCCATAATAAGGTTTCTATTTTTCTGTCACCTTTTGAGTCTTCACTAACACTAACGAATGAAGCCTCCCAGCCCTCCTGGGAGATAAATACAGTAAGTATTGTTACATTCTGGATCAAAATCTTGGCTCATGATTGGCCAGAAAGTCATGTGATGAGTACTCAGCAGGATGGAACGGTAAGCCAATTATAGCACATGCAGATGAATGCATTCTGAATAACTTGATGTGCTTTTATTGAAAACATTTATTATTTACATGTATTCTTTACAGTTCCATAGATGGTAATGGCACATCAGAACAAACAAAGGATGGATTCCCTGCCCACAGGAGCTTACAAACCTAGGGCATATCAAGGGATCTGATTCTCACTTACATTAGTTTGGCAGATAATTACACTTACATTGTTGGCTAACTCAACTGGCTTCAGTGAAACTACTCTTGATTTATACTGGCGCAAGTGAGAGGAAAATCAGCCCCAAGGAAAACAGGAAAAGTGAACAACTTTGTGCTAGACAGTCCCTTTGGGCACAGCCCTAAGCCAGGGGTGGTATGTAAGCTCCATCATCTCTGCAACCCCATGAGACATCATGTCTCAGAGATACCCCTCTGATTTACAATTCACTCCCTGCGTCCCGCTTGCCGAGGGGTGCGATGGGGAAGGGACAGGAGCCAGGTAAGGTCAGATAAGGGCTCATAACGTGATGCTGGCCTATACCAGCAGCAATGCAAGCATTTATGAACCCCCTTGTGCTTGCTCAGCTCTGCTGTGGAGTGAGGCCTTGGATCCAGCTATTCCCTGCTTCTATCTGACCACTGCTCCAGGCAGGGGAGCGGTGAATTAAACAGGCTGACAGCACCCACTTACTTCTCTGCACCTGGATTCAATGTCCGGGTAGCCTACATAGGGCATAAGGGAGGCCTTACTCCCACAGGTGGGCATGGAGTCCAAGTCCCATTCTAGCCCACAGGGGAAGGGATAACCAGACTAAGGCTGGGATAATAAGATTACACAGTCATATGGGTGGATAGCGTATGTTACAAAAATGTGTATTCACCTCTGATGAGCTAATCTCTGCTTGTTGATAGACTCATCAGAGGAGAATAATTGCTTTTCTCTGGACCTTTAAAGTTGCTCTCATTCCTAGAGCTGGCTGGGAAATAGCTTTCCCATCCCAGGAATATGTTTGAGATTTCAATTCCCTTCCCCCAAATTGGGATGAAGAGTCAAATGCAAATTTTCACACATTGGCAATCACACCCCTGAAAAAACCCCACACACCTAGATTTGGATCACTCAAAATGTTTCATTTTGATGACTTCTAAGTATTTCGTTTTGATTTTGAACTTAATTTTTACAGATTTTTTTTATTATAATTTGCTTAAATTTCTAAATGAAAAATCGTTTTCAACTGAAAAAACAGAATTGTTCTTTGACAATTTGGAAAGGTTTTTCTTCAAAAAAATTGGAGAATGAGAAATTTGTCAAAACCGACCCTGTTTTGCAAACACTTTCGGTTTGGAAAAATCAGTGTTTTCCAGTGAAAAAAGTTTTGTCAAAAATATCCTGACCAACTCTACTCCTTCGCCTATACAGCTCTGTGAGTTTTTACAGCCCTTCTTTAAATAAACCGCAGTCTGGTGTAGAATTTTATTCCCAGTTTACCAGATAATTTTTAGAACATATTGGAAGATAGGATCTAGATGACCACTGTATTTTATCAGAGCAATCACTTCTTTTCAGCCTGTTGATGTGTCCATATGTAGGGCCCTGTCCTCACAGCTGGGTGGTAGCAATGCTTACTAGTCACTTTCATTCTCTGCATGTTTTGTCTGCTTGTCCAGCGAAGGGAACAGCTATAAATCCAGCATCGCCAACTCACAGTTTTATCGCCAGCCTTGTGATATTTGGTGTTTTTCTTAAAGCCCCAGCTCCTGGAATCATGCAGTCATGTTAGAATCTCAGCATTCACTTTTTTAAAAAATAAGGTTCCAGCCCTCCTGGTTGCAGAGAAAAGCTTGAGAATGCTCAGAATTTAGAAGGAAATTAACTCAGGCAGTAGTAGATTTTAGTCTCTGATTCAATCCCCAGTGTGTTGACCAAGATGGCAGCCACCACAGATGCAATTAAATACACAACACCTGTGGTGATGTCCTGGCGAGAGGACAGCAGACAGTCAGGAGCTGCTTACAGGAAGGCGGTGAGGAGGCCTTTTTGGAGAAGTAAAATGATTGTCCTCTGCTCAGTGCTTAATTTTTGCCAGGGCTGACCCCCAGCACCTCAAGCCTTAGCAGTTCGTAGCCCCGGCACCCTTGGGCTTCCCACATCAGTTATGAAAGTAAACAAATTGCTCGAGCCCCAGAACCTCTTTCATTACAAATTAAGCCTGGACTTTGCCCCACCCGTCTCCCTTTTCTAAGGCCTCAGCTAGGGATGTGGTGTATTTTGGGATAGGAACTTTGGTGTGGAGGGCAGGCAGCTATCTGGTATGTGTGAGTAGGGTGCAATCGTGGGTGGGATAGAGGAGGATGGTGCTGGTGATGAGAGCGGTGTGCAAACTCCCTGCACCCTGCTTCGGAGAGGGCCAAGTTTCATGTCTTTGATTTGCCTGATGCTGCCCATCCTAGTAGGGAGACATGTCCTCCCCTGACCGGGAATTTCTCCCCAGAACAAAGGGCTTAGGGATCTTTGATTTAGGGCCACCTGTACCTAACAATTCAATTCAGCGAGACTTTTTTGGCATGACGAGCTATACAACTGTTGCCAAACTGTAAAAAAAAAAATAGACGTCTTGGGTATTTATCAGAGATGGGTATGATATTTCTACATGTCCCTCTAAAACCGGGTTACATGCTGTGTTTGGGGGCTGATCCCCTGAATCCATTTATCATTCCTGATCCAGTGGCAGGTTGCTACATGGTGTGATGCTATCTCTAACAGATGAAAGGACACAGGGTTAACACACTGTGTAATAAAAGACAATGTGGGGGGAAAGGAGTGGAAAGATCCATTCATTAAAGTGAGGGAAGAGGAAATAATATTTTTTCCCTAAAGCACAATGAAAACAGAACTTTGCACACTCGGTACAACTCTGCTTTTCCTTTGAACAAGTGCCTTGTTGTGCCGCACATTGGCTTTACCATCTAAGGCCTGGTCCACACTAACCCCCCTCTTTGGACTAAGGTACGCAAATTCAGCTACGTTAATAACGTAGCTGAATTCGAGTACCTTAGTCCGAACTTACCGCGGGTCCAGACGCAGCAGGCAGGCTCCCCCGTCGATGCCGCGTAATCCTCTCGCTGAGCTGGAGTACCGGTGTCGACGGCAAGCACTTCCGGGATCGATCCCAGAAGATCGATCGCTTACATCCGGACCAGGAAGTAAGTATAGACGTACCCTTACAACAACAATCTGTTTTCTTCCTCCTACTCACTGAGGACTCGATGTGATGTGTTGGTGGCCTTCAATTCCTATTGAAAGCAATGGGATTTGAGGCACTCAGCACCTTGCAGGATTGGGCTCTGGGGGAAATTCAATCCCAGTGCATACGGCCAGCAACACTCAGAATAGCTTTTAAGTGATGCATAGGCCTTGGGCTGACCTTCTGCACAGGGCCTGGGAGAAATCCAACGCAGAGCTTTATTGTGTCTTTTAAGGTACCACATGCCACTGCTTCTTTGCCAGCCTATTGGTGGTAAGTCCTGCCATGTGTGGGTGGCCATGCATCTACTCCAGGAGAGAGAGGCTGACTGGAAAGGAGGAGAATAGCAGATTCCCATCCATCACATGACATGGGAAAGCAGGTGGAACGGATATGAGAAGCTACCTTTCAATTGTGTTTTAATGAAAAAGTTGTTTGTTCTTCCATATACTTTGATGAACGTCTGTTTTCCCTCCAAAGCCAACGTTTGTCTTTCATTATGCCCAACATATGCTCTCTTAGGCTGCACCGTTTTTTCTACCTTAGATAAATAAACAGGAAAATTTAATTTACCTTGCAGAAGACTCTCCAGCATGCTCTCTTTCAAGTCTGGCATAACTCCCAAATGGAACTCCTCCTGGAAACCTCTTGGGAAATGTGATGCTTGTCTGCAGACCCAGCTCCTAAGCTCAGATGGAAGCATTTCAAAAACAATAGTCTCTACACTCTTCAGGGTAGCTGTAGCTAACTCAATAGGCATTTAGAGGGAGTGGTATAGGTCCAACACACAGGGGGGTTGAGAACTGTGTCTTTATAATGAAAAAGAGATACTTTCCAGGCAAAGCATGGGATAAAAGCATTAAAATTTGCCACTCCCAGCTGTTGACAAATAATGTCTTAGTCTTTGTTTTGCCATACTAGCGGGACATGGAATGGATTGCAATTTATTACAATGAAATCTACTACTGATTAGATCTAGTATGTGGAGCTAATTCCCTATTATTCCCACTTCAGATACAAGCTTGTGCCTTTTTGCAGTGTTTCTCACTAGTATCCACAGTACTGTTACAGAAATGATGCATGAAAGTTAAATGAGAATGTCTGTATTTCCAGTGAAACAGGACTATGGGTCTAAGATTTAAATATGGGCATCTTAATAAGACAACCAAATCCAGCATCAAATCAGCTCTAAGACAGGTAAAACATGTATTTAGGGTCTAGAGCATCTGATGAAGGGATCTGAACATTCTGTCAAGGTACCTCATTTGAAAACTGTCCTCGTTTGATTTTGATTGTGACTACAGATGGTTGAATTATCCATCACAAATAATATTCCTTTTTTCTATTTTTGAATTGTTCCCAAATCTGGTTTCTGAAAATGTCTTTGTTATTCATAGACATTCCCAAAGAGCTTGGGTAAGAAATTTTCAGCACATCAGTTATTCATGAACTGAGCACTTTAATTATATGCTATGAGACTGATGCAACACCCACTGAAGTCAGTGTTAAAACTCTGGTTGACTTTGATGGGCATTGGATCAGATTCTATTCCTGGTATGTGATTAGTCACTTAAGTCACAAGGTATTCTTTCTACACTCTAACTGGCTGGTTGAACTTTTCCAGCAGGTGCATAACAAATGGCAAATGATGGATATCGTCTTTCTAGTACACATTTGTCAAGGATGGTCTAGGTATACTTCCTCCTGCTTCAGTGGGGGAGGAGGGGTAGACTAGATGACTTCTTGATGACCCTTCCAGCCCTACTTTCCTACAATTCTATGAGCTTAACTTCCAGTATGTGCTTAAGTCCCACTGAAGTCAATAGTCCTGAAGCACACGCTTAAAATTAAATATGCACTTAAGTGTTTTCCAGAACAGGGATAATTAAGCATATACTTAACTCTTATCCTGAATGGGACTAATGTAAGTCCATAAGGAGCAATTTCCTGTTTAGTCAGGAACATATATAATTATTCAACCAGCTCTTGGTTGCTCCTTGAATTGTCCTTGTGAAATGTCATGATGACATCTATAGAAGTCACAGAGCAGACCCGCTCCTCAGGATGATAGCACCTCACACGGACGTACTGGCCCTTGAGCTGCTAAATTGTGGACCTCCAGGGCTACTGTAGTCCAAAGAAAATGTTTATTTGATTATGAATTGAAGTTGTGCTCCCGAACCTGCCTTTGAGACTTTTAAATGGAAGTGTTTGAATTCTGAGCTACCACTGCTCAACAGCACCTCCCACTAGCAACCTGCTCCACTGCAAAGGGTAAAAGGGGAGGCTAGAGTAGCTCTCATTTCTCCTCTGCCTACCTCGTTGGTGGGTTGTGGGAGCCCGGGAGAGCAGCATAGGAGATCAAGTGGCTCTGCCTGAGTCTAGCTAAAGTACTGATTTGTCTAGCTAAAGTACTTGACTTGTGCACATTAATATGTTCACCTCCTGAGCCCACTTGGTTAAAGGATGGCTTCATTGATGCAGACACTAGTCATTCAAATCTTACATTTTTCCTCCCATACAAATATTGTGATTCTAACCTAGCTAGAATCAAACAAAACATGAAAGATGTTAGTCGTGTTGCTTAATGTGCTCCTGGAAGGCACTCAGCTTCTCCAGAGATTAGTGTGATAGAAGACTCTTTATAGAATAGAATAGGAGAGAAGCCTGGGCCAAAATTAGAGAAAACAAATGATGTGAGATGCATACTGGCCTTGCTGCTGATCTCCTTCCCAATAATGGTTTTATCAAGTATGTGAAAGTGTTAAACTACTTCTGCCTTAGACAGTGTTTGGCTTCTTAACTGGATTATCGTACAAAGAATGTTACAATGAGGTTCTTAGGTCTGTCAGGTCAGCTTGGTAAATGATAGTGTCTCTTGAAGCTATAATGGATGAGAAAATCCCTGATAAGATTTGACACTCGTACTATACAAGCTGTCACTGTAGACATTTCACTTTTTTTCTTGATGTTTTTAAGGCCATAAATACTGGTCCCTAATGTTAAGTATGTGAACCTTACATTAATCATCCTGCCAGTGGGAGCAGAGAGCTTTGCTCATAAACTGAAATGGAGCAGGGTTAATCTATCAGCGTTTTGTAATGAGGATTATTATAACAAAGTATTTAGGTTGATTTACTGACGTGCTGCTCATATCTGCTAATGATCACGCATCACTAAGAATAAAGGGTCATCATCAGGAGTCTGAAATTCACAGAAGTTTCTAAGGTACTTACCAAGCCTTTACACAGAGCAACCCCCTTGGGTTTTTTTACTGCTGTTAATGTCTGAAACTCACAGAAAGTCCTTTCCATATCTGTTAAATTCTTTAAGATTAGTGGGCCTGTTCCTCAGCTGATGTAAATCATTATGGCTCCACTGATGTCAAGTGAAGCTATGCTGTCTTAGTTCAGCTGGGGAGCTGGCCTCTGTAATGTTTTCAAATGATTCTGTTTAATACTGCGAAATCGTTCTACAGATGGTAGAAAAGGTAAGATGCCTTGTTAGGCTGAGTTACGCAGAAGTAGACGGAATTCTTGTTTTTAACAAACAAAATGAACTTGCCTCGACAATATTATTTATCTGTAGTGCAGTAGCACCTAAGAGCCCTAGTCATGGGCCAGGACCCCAATGTGCTAGGTGCTGTACAAACACAGAACAAAGACAGGCCCCATACCCCAAAGAGCTCACAATTTAAATATCAGCAATTACTTAAACAGAGTGGCAATTACTGTCTTACACAGAAATAGCCCAACTTGAGCTTAGGTTAAGAGCTCATTTGCACAAAGCAGTTTTGCATGGGTGCTGCTACCCCAGTGAAGCCCCCGGAAGAGATGCACTGCACCCGGATAGGGCCCATTTTACACTATCTAGAATGATGCCTGGGCTACACTTAACAATTAGATTGACCTGGCTATGCTGCTCAGGGATGTAAAGATTTTTGTGCCCTGAATGCCGTGGTTAGGCCAAGCTAACTCCCAGTGTAGCTGCAGCTAGGTCAACAGCTGACCTAACTGCTGCATCTCGGAGAGATGGGTTAGCGACATTGACTGAAAAGAACATTCCATTGATGCAGGAAGCCTGTATCCTACAGCAGCCCAGCCACATTCCAGAGCTGTGCCACTGTAGCACTTGTAGTGTAGACAAAACATACACTGAGAGTTGGCACTGGGGTAGCTAACCTGGTGCAAAATGCCCAAGTGTAGACAGACCGTTAGGCAGAAAGCAATGGGAAATCTCTGAATAGCTCAAAGCCCAAATGATAAAATAACACCACTTTATAGCACCATTCTTACCCAAGGAGCTGAGTGCTTTACCAGAACTAATAAATTCATCCTCAAAACACCCATGGGAGAATGAGAAGTATTTTTAGCCCGACTTAGAGAGGGGGAAACTGAGGCATGTGTTGATTAAGGTCTGAGTTTTCACAACTGTCCACTATGAGTACCTCTGTTTCTGGCTGGCCAAACTGAGACATGTGGAGCCTGGTTTCCAGGAGTGCTGCTGGCCAACACAACTCTGATTTCAGTTGACTAGCACTGTTAAAAAGCCATTGATGCCCTTATATGTTTGCACAAAATGGCAGTGGAAAGAGTGGACAGTGTATTGAGGCCTGGAGCTTCAGGAAAGTCAGACAGCACGTGTGCACACACAAAATGGCTGGGCGATTGCATGCTCTACATTTCCCATGCAGTTACTCTGCTTGCCCGCCGGTCATATAATTGGACATGTAGTTGGTCAGCTGTACTCTCAGTGGCCCTGTACAGTGGACAAAGTTAGCTTAAGCAATGTGACAAGATGGTAATTTTCATTTAAAACATGAAATGTCCTACCGCCAGCTGAAACGGGTTTTTAGAAAGCCTCAAGAAGCTTCTGGTAGTAGCCTTGCCCCCCTCTCCCCACACAACTCCACTCTAGAGATGGTGATGTGCATTCCTGAATGTAGGGCTACCATACGTCCGGATTTCCCCAGACATGTCCGGCTTTTCGCTCTTTAAATAGCCGTCTGGGGGGGATTTCTAAAAATCTAAAAATGTCCGGGATTTCCCTGCAGTTGGCTATTTATCGACCGAAAAGCGGCTGACAGGGCGGCCGAGCACCGCTCGCATTGGGGCCTCGGCAGCCAAAGCCCCTTCCCGGCTCCTCCCATCCCTTGCAGCCTTAGCACGCCACCCGGCAGCACTGTGGGGGGCGGGGCTGTGCGCCTGTGAGGGAACGCAGCGGCGGGGCTGGCAGTGGCGTCCAGAGCCCCTCCCCCGCTTCCCTCCTTCTCTACAGCCTCAGCACACTGCTTGGGCGGGGTGGGGCGGAGCCAGACACCTACTGTAAGCCGAGCGGCACGGTAAGGGGGCCGGGGAGTTGGAGAAGGGGGGCAGTCAGGGGACAGAGAGCGGGGGGGGGGTGGGTGGGGCGGGGGGGGGGGTAAAGCAGGGCCCCCCCCCCCCCCCAGTGTCCCTCTTTTTTGATTGTGGAAATATGGTAACCCTACTGAATGGCTCAATGCTTCCGTCTGTGCTGCACGCATTGTACCGGTTGTCCGCAGTAGGACATGCTGACGGCTCCAAAGGGTACAGCAGAACCTGCCAAGAAGAGATGCCAACGACAGCGAACAACAAACTGGACTTTCTCAGAGAGAAGCTGCAATGTACATGTGCTTCCCTTGCCTGGCACCCTCACAAATAACAGCCAGGGACTGAACTGAAAGAGGGAGAGCTAACAGAGCATCCAAAATCAGGGCCCTTGAGGTGGGAAGTGAACTGGCTCTAGGCAAACATCTGTATGTTAAACCTTGTACATGACTAAGGCCTTGGCTACACTGGCGCTGTACAGCGCTGCAACTTGCTGCGCTCAGGGGTGTGAAAACGCCCCCCCCCCAGGGGAGCGAGTGCAGCGCTGTAAAGCGCCAGTGTAATCAGTGCCTGCAGCGCTACACGCTTGCTCGCAGCGCTGCAAGCTATTCCCCTTGGAGAGGTGGAGTACTTGCAGCGCTGCGAGAGCGCTCTCGCAGCGCTGGCGGCACGACTACACTCACGCTTCACAGGGCTGCCGCGGCAGCGCTGTGAATTCTTAACTGTAGCCAAGGCCTTAGATGCTAGGGTGATGGGCGCTTTATGAATGTAGGAGCTATATATAGAGCATGACAAGATTAGGTTAAAAGATATGCAAAACAGTTGGGATAAAATGAGACCCAACAGAAACCTTCACCTAAAACTTCCAAAAAGTTTTGTTCGTTTCAAGGGGAGTGGGGCGCGCAGGGGGAGGAGGTATAGAGTCTTTTCTCCTCTCATCCCACATTTCTGGTTTTGGCTGGTCCTAAAATATGCAAGAACAGCATTTTAATATATATCCTGGAGCCGAACACACCCGCAGTTTTGGTTCTGAATCTGAATTCAGAGGCAAATTTCACCGCTTGTCTTATTGTGATAAACTCAAGGAGCTCAATCTATTTAGCTTAACAAAGAGAGGTGAAGGGGGTGACTTGATTACAGTCTATAAATATCTACATGGGGAACAAATGTTTAATAATGGGCTCTTCAGTCTAGCAAAGAACGGTGTAACATGATTCAATGGCTGAAAGTTGAAGCAAGATAAAAATGTACAACTTATTTTGAGTCTGAATTTAACAGCGAGAGTAAGTAACCTTTGTAACAACTTACCAAGGGTTGTGGTGGATTCTCGATCACTGCCAATATGTAAATCAAGATAGGAATTACTTTGGGGAAGTTCTTTGGCCTGTGATATGCAGGAGGTCAGACTAGATGACCGTAATCTGTCCCTAGAGTCTCTGAATCTCTACTAGAGGTAGTTTAAGTAGACCCAGATTGAAAATTAGGCCCTAAAAGTGCAAAAAATTACAATGATTATTATTTTCTTCTATGTTGTAGGGACCACTGATTTGCAGGTAGGAATTGCTGGTATTTAGGACAATAAAAAAAACATTTTACCTCTTGCAACCTTTTATAGAAATGCCTTGAACTCTTGCAAAGGGAATAAAGGAATTTTACACTTTTGGCAAAGAAATCCTGCTGGAGATCGAAGTGGTGATATGTTAAAATAGCCTCACTTGAATTAGGTTTATTCAGCAAGCACTGGGATCTTGGAATAGCAGAGGTTGCGTTCCAAGGGTAGGCTACATTACACTCTGGGCTGTGGAGAGCAAGCTCTCACTTGGAGTCACAATATGTGAGATCTCAGAAAAGCCAACCAGGACCTCAGATGGGGTAAATTGGGTAACTGTACTGATGCCTCTGGGCCCTTTTGCATCATTCTGGCAGTGTACAGGGGACTTAGTGTCAGGGGCAGCTCTGGCTTTTTTGCCGCCTCAAGCACGGCAGGCAGGCTGCCTTCGGCGGCACGCCTGCGGGAGGTCTGCTGGTAACGCGGATTCAGCGTACCCGCCGCCGAATTGCCACCAAATCCGCGGGACCGGCGGACCTCCCACAGGCATGCCGCCGAAGGCTCCCTGACTGCCGCCCTCGCAGGGACCGGCAGGGCGCCCCCCACGGCTTGTCTCCCCAGGCACGCACTTGGAGCGCTGGTGCCTGGAGCCGCCACTGCTTAGTGTAAATGAAAATATGGTCCTGTGTGTCTTGCTAAAATTCCAGGAACATTTTCCTAGCAGCATCAGTGAAGAGGATGCCCAGTGCATTTGTGTTGCACTAACAAGATGGTGATTCTATAACTGCCAGAGAGAGATGTATTTAGAGCCAAACTCTGTGCTGAGTTACAGTCATATGACCCCTTCAGAAGGGCGTGTAAATCAGAGCAGAAGTGAGCACTTAGCATTACAGAGCGGTTGCAAAGCTTAATGAATTAGGATCAAATTTTGTCCTGAGCTAGACACTGTGCTACTCCATTGATTTCCAAGAGGATCCATGGACACCAGCCCCAATTGCTTTGAAATCCTCCATGGAAGGTGTTCCTATAAGGCATTGCTTTTATTGCATACAGGTTGAATCAGAAAATTAGACATAGACTAGAAATTGTGGGGAAGGGAATTGCAGGGTCTGGTGTCCTGAGGAAGCGTTAGATCCAATCCAGCAAAATGCTTAACACCCAGCACTCCTCTCAGAATCAAACCATTAATCTCTGGCCTGGACTGTTTGGGAGTTGTAAAGCCCCGAGGTGCTGGAGATAAGCAACAATCATTATCAGCTGCAGTTCAAGAAGAGGGAGACACAACAATGTCCGAGGGCCTTGAGCAGCTGATGAGAACTAGAAAGTAAATATGGTCACAAATTCCTTCGTGTTGACAAACAAGAAGACTCTGTTTACCAAA
Organism: Terrapene triunguis; assembly: GCF_002925995.2. Taxonomy (NCBI): domain Eukaryota; kingdom Metazoa; phylum Chordata; order Testudines; family Emydidae; genus Terrapene; species Terrapene triunguis. The sequence continues at coordinate 87,534,816 of NW_020664417.1, read as the reverse complement.
GGGCTGGGAGCTGAGGATGCACAAAGCAGAGTTGTTATTGTCATGTCGTAAGGCCCATAGTCCGCTGGATTCTACATGCCTGTGTATTTGATTGTGCTAGTGCTGCTGACAGAGGATAAATAAACAAAGATCAAAACAAGATTAAGCAGGTCCTTCTCCTTATCTCGGCCTCTTTATCCCAGCTGATCCCTCCCTGGGCCCTTTTCATTTATCCTGGAATTCCTCACATGCTTGAACACTTAGCTGTCACATACAGTTAAAAATGTGGTCAGAGGCCTTGCATGCAGCAGTTGGAATTTCTCAGCCCGGGGCAGCTGTGTGTTTGTTGGAGCCCTTTGCTTGCTCCGCTCTTCTTAAAAAATCTAGTTTTCCTTTGCAATTCCACCCAGCTGGGCTTGCAGCGGATATATGGCCTGGGTGAATGGCTGAAACCTAGCACAGAGGAAGAACATTATGGTGCAGAACATTATGGTGCTTGGCTTGGTCTGTCCCTCGTCCTAGAGATGGATTCACCCCTGCGAGCTTGAGGTCAATGGCAACTGTGCCTCCCTACCCAGGCACCATAGGTGATATACCCCCTGGAGATGGGAGGTGATATTCCCACCAACACCTTTTGTTGGGAATTCCATCTGAGAAAGCCAAGTTTTGGTGCCCATCTGGAGCTCCTTGCCCAGGGAGGCTGCCAAGAGGATATCTTAAGTGTGCACCTCTTCTCTGCTCCCTAACCAGTGCTGCCCGTGTTTGGGGATGCTCCCTGCAGCCGCCGTACCTCCAGTGAAGAAGAGATTATGGGCATCTTACATCAATCACGCCGGCCTCTGCCGCCTTGGGCTGAATTTTGACCTCTGGGGGCCTTCCACCCGGTCTGCAGTGATTCTGCCATTGCACACCCTGGATCTAACTTGATCCATAGAATTTAATTGGTTTGCTTAAAGTAATTACAATATCATGTGATTCAATACTACCTCACCCCTCTCCATGGGAGGTTCATGCAGAAATTTCTTCCTCACACAGAGCAGGCAGCAGGGTTGGCCCATAAACCCCATGGGTCCCCAACATTTGCATGAGGCTAGTATCATCCATGCAAAGGCCCCATGCTTCTGGGCTGGGACTGAGTCTACTGAGACCTCCCCAAGAGAGTGGCTGCCACATGGGCTCTTCTTTTACATCTAGGAGGGAGGAGAATGGAAATATGGAGTTATACTATCTTCTGTGGCTGGAAAAATCCAGTGCCAATGTGGGAGAGTGTTATCCTGTCTGGAATCCCCACTTCCCACATGGGGATCCCTGGACCCAGAGTAACCAGAAAAAGGGTGGGGAGGAGAGGGCGGGAGTAATAGAGGTCAGGATGCTACCATGTGGGTGCCTAAATGCCCTTTACACGTGGAAGGGGAGATCCAGAAACGGAGGGTCCCATCTACACAAGGATCTCTGGGGCAGAATCAGTCCCATTATTATTTGTTTTGTATCCAGAGCCCAAGAACGTGCTTTACAGAGCAAATATAAATCTGTGGTGGGATCCCGGCCCCCAACACTTATAACTGACAGTGCAACACAGGCCAACCTTTTCAAATGTGACCAGAAATGTTGAGTGCCTCAATTTTGTGGGTGCCCATCTTGAGACATCTGTGGTGTGAGCACTCAAAACTCCCAGGACTTCACTGGGCATTGAAAATCAGATGTCTCATATCTGGGCACATAAACCACCTAACATACACTGCAGAAAAGCAGGCGTGAGAAGGGTCGGACGTCTTCTGTGCCAAGGACAAACAACATGGAAGGAAACTACAAGTTATGCTATTTATTTCCTTTGTTACTTTTTCATCTTTCTGTTCAGCTGATTTTATTAAACCACTCAGTAAAAGATCATTTGTACCTATCTTTCCAATTTGCTCTGCTATTTCTCGGGGAAACTATTACAACTGTGTTTTGGCCTACAGTTTCAAAATGTGATTAGTGATTCTGGGTACCTCCATTTTGGGGGGGCCCAAGCTGAGACATCTTATTAAGCCTGGTTTTCATATAGTGCTAAGCACCGCCTCTCTCCGAAAATCAAACTGGGGCACCCGAAATCACTAGCCACTATGGAAACTGAAGGCTGCATAACAATTTTTCTTCTGAAACTTTTGTGTGTATCCCTATAGATAAACATTTGATTGCAGATTTACTACATGAGTCAGCTATGCAATCAGTGCACGCACTGGCTTATTTATTCTTTCCTATGCAATGATTCAAGAACCCACAGTTTAGATCTCCTTGTTAAAACAATATCAACAGACATGAAATATGTCACCAGGAACAGCCCCCCTCCTATTACAACCCCCCTCCTTCTTTTCTGAGGACGGAGCAAAGAAAACGTCTTTTCAGGATGCATTGTGCTCATGAGCTGGCAATTTATTTTCTTCTTTGCTTGACACTGCCAGCCCCTTAGTGCTTTTATTGACTCTGGCTAAACACAGTGACAATTATTTTTGTTGGTTTCAAATCACATTCTCTAATGGAGTGTGAAGTCAGCAGGTTTTTTGCAGGCTGAGTGTATCCCTTCCAAACACCCAAAGGGGAGGGGAGAGAAAGCTGATGGCTTTTTTGTTTTTATCTTCTTGTGCTTTGGCAGTTGTTGAACGAGTCGTTTGTTTCGGTCTGGGAGAGGTGAGGGAGAGGCTTGTGGTTGATAGTTGTGGTGGAAAGTGGAGCTGGGAGCTTCTTATCTTAGGTTTCCTACTACTGTAAAACTGGTTTGACACAAGCAGCCACCAAAAGTTGGTGCCATAGTATCGTCTACCGTGAACAAATGCCTTGGGTAGAGTGTAAGTGTCTTGGCTGGAGTGGTGAAGTGGTGGAAGCAGTGTGAATGGTGTTAGTTGTCTGGCTTTTGCATGCTGGGCACTTTCTTATGGGAAAATAGTCGGAAGTGATAAACCTCTTGAATAGGGCTAGTCCTTGTCTTTCTTTCCCTCATATATCGGGCTATGTCCTACCCTTCCTCTCCTGGGCAACCAGGACAAAGGGCCTGGCAATTCCATGAGTTGAGCTGTGCAATGCTCCCCTCACTGGAGGATGAGTTTGGAGCATGGCCTTCAAGCCATGCAGCTCAGGAGATCATGGGGAAAGATCATTGCTCCAGGCCTGAGGGAGCCATGCTCCCCTTGGCTCTCCCCTGCCCCTGTGCAACCCTTTCCTCCCTGGGCATGGAAGTATAGGCACAAAATGGGAGCTTACACTACGGGGAAACAGCACAAGTTCAACTCTGATATCCTGGGAATACCATAGAATGCAGCTGCTCCCCAGGAAGGTAGTTAAGCAGGCTTTGACACCTGCATTCTGGGACACCCAAGCCACACCCGGGATCCAAACTTGGATTAACAAAGAGTTAATTGGGTTTGTATTATCTCCGTGTATCTTGTGCTACTGAAGTCCAGGGATAGCAGAACTATCTTTCTTCATTTTATAAAATTTCTCAGGACTGGTCTACGCTAGAAAATTTGATCGACCCAGCTACGTCACTCAGGGGCGTGAAATATCCACACTCCTGAGTGACGTAGTTAAGCCGACCTAAATCCCCGGTGTAAACAGTGCTAGGTCGATGGAAGAATTCTCCCGTTGACCTAAATACCACTTCTCAAGGAGGTGGATTACCTACACTGACAGGAGAACCCCTCCCAGCAGCGTAGGTAGTGTCTACACTGAAGCACTATGCACCTGTGCCGGTGTCGCTGTACCATTTTAAGTGTAGACAAGCTCAGATACTGTGGAAAGTCCTAGAAATTAATAGCTTTAGTGACATGATTTTTAAAATTATTTTTAGATTTTTTTTTAAGAGACATGAGCAGAGATGGGCAAACCATGTCCAACTAGAACATCTTGCAGAGTCATTTACACCTATGCAAAGGGAATTTTAAAAATCTACCAGGTCACAGTCCTCTACTCACCTACCCTGTAAAAGAGATTTTGCCCACGTTCTTTCTGCTCAAGTGATACAAAGCACTTCAACAACTCCATTACGCTGCTGAATTTCAAACACATCACGTGCAATTAGAGCTGGGGCTGCGGGGGAGGGGCTTATTTTCCCCTGCCAAAAATTTCAACACCTGAAAATTATCTGTGTTTTTGTTGAAATTTCTTTTTCAAAATGTGTTGGGTTTTCAATAAGCTAAATGCCCCCAAATGAATATTTGCATTAGGAAACCTCCAAAATTCTGGATGAAAACAAACTTTTTAGTGAAATTTTCTGTTAAACCCCATTTTCTGGGGCGGCAGGCAGGGGGACGGGGACGGATAGCAGACATTTTGACAGAAATTATTCAACCAACTTTACATTTAAGTGGGCTTGATATTTAGCAAGGCCTGAAGTTCCCATGCCCATGCCTGGGTTTCACTCCATATTGTCCTGCAGTCTTACCTTTACATATACATGAATTTTCTGAAGTAAATTTAAAATATGGGTTTGCGTGGTGAAAATCTCTTCCAGCTGACATTATCTGGCTAAGGTATGTACCTGGCTCCCATCCCAGTATCTGAGCACCTCACAACCTTCAATGTATTTATCCTCAGAACACCCCTTTGGGGGTAGAGAAGTGCTATTATCTCCATTTTACAGATGGAAACTGAGGCACGGAGAGACTAAGGCCCAGACCCTCAAAGGTATTTATGTGCTTAGAGTCTATTGAAATCAATGGGACTTAGAGGCCTAAATACCTTTCAGGATCTGGGCCTTAAAGTGACTTGTCCAGGGTGACACAGGAAGTCTGTGGCAGAGCAGGGAGAGCCCTGAGGACAGGTCTCCCACGACCCAGGCTGCTGCCCTAATATCTGGTCTGCTGAAGATTTCTGCTGATGGTTTGAAAACAAGACTGATTCTGTTATCAAGAGGGTTAGCTAGGGCTGGAAACGCTGTGCCGTGATATGGGGGTTAGGGGAACTTAACAAATGATTGTCAGAATAAACAAATATATTGACCCATCAGCTCCTTCCTTATACAAAAGCATGGAAGGGTACTGGCTAGGGGTTGAGTGGTGGGGGAGAGGGGCAGAAAAAGAAGCAGAGGTCATGATCCCAGCTCTTCTCCCTGTGGAGTGTGCAGACTACAGAAGAAATCCTTCCCCTCCTTGCCACCCTGCAGCTGGCACCCATGGGCTCACTGCCCCCAGCTGCACAGCAGGACGGCACAGGGGCGTCACAGTGCACCCTGAAGGAGTCCAGGTAACTCCCAGAAGATTTTATCTGTGGATTTGCCGCAGTGCTGGTGGGGAGCATGCCGTCCAGTGCGCTAGTCCCCTGGCTTTGCCCACCTCATGCCAGAAGGATGAAGGAAGGTGGCACTGTGCAGAGCATCCCACTAGTCCGCTCTCACCCTCTGCAGGGCCCCACCATGGTTTACTCTACTCAGCAAGCAAGCAGGGGAGCATATGAGCCACTGCCACTGCTCTCACGGGTAAGCACGGCATCTGACCTAAACAGTACGGCAAGTGGTCCCCTTGACAGACAGCTGAAATGCAGTTACTCGAGATATGTTCTATCTGAGCCAGCGATTAACCCTTGTGAGAGGCTGATCCAAAATGCTTTCCCCTAGCTATTAGGCACATGGTGGCACCTATTCTATTCCGATTGAAAAGGCTTCTTGGGAAGTGAATGTATCCCCACCAGGGAAAGCTTAGTGTAATGATGAGCTGCCCTTCCATCTCCATGGTGGGGATATCCCTTCTAACCCTGAGCATTGGGAGACGCACCAGGTGTTTGGCGACGAGGGGCTAATCTAGCTGCTAAGAAGTCAGCTAATGTGTTCTCCCAAGGCCATTTCTGCACGCTGGCCTCCTCAAGCTGTATTCGTCCCCATAAGTAGCTCCTAATTTTGAATGTCTGCCCCTTTCTCCACCCAGGAGAGATTCCCACCGAGGGGTATGTGTTACAGGCAGGCCGATTTCAAAGGGGTTTATGATAGAAATTCCTGAATAAATACACTGATTCTTCCCTAGCGGAGTTTCTAAAGCCTTTTGAATTGAGCATTAAATCAGTTTAACGGGGACTATTATGCCAAATGTAGGTGTTAATTAGAGAGAAGAGTCAGTAAATGTACTGCCGCTGAAGTTCCCCTCACGCCATTTTCAATACTCTGCTCTCGCCTTCCAGGGCCTTCAGACCTCTACCCCTTCCTACTCACCCAGTCTTCTCTTTGATCACACTGGCCACCCCACACCTCACCTGTTGATTCACCAGTGAAGTCAATCTTCACCACTTGCTTGTCTGTTTCTTTCACAACTGATACTGCGCCTCCTCCCTCCCTAGCCCTCAGGCACAGCACCCCTTAACCCAGCCATGCACTACATCCCTGCCTCACTTCTACAATACTGCTGCAATAGGCCACCACAGGACAACTAATTGGCCTGTGCTCCTGCCCTATAGAACCACGCTGCTGTGCTGCATTTGACGGCCTGTGCAACTCTACCACAGCAGGGAGGGTTCTCCCAAAGTGAAGTGCTCCAGGCCACACACAATTCAATGGCAGGGTCTGGATTAGAACTCAAGAGCTCCTGGTCCCCAGTCCTGCATTGAAATCACTGGGCAACCGTGGCTCTCTCTGGAGAAATTGTAGCTTTGCACTCCTTTTTCATGGTTACACTACAACAGAATGGAAACTGAGGGACTAAGAAATTGTGACTTGTCTAAGGTCAGGCAAGAAATCGGTAGCCAAGCCAGGCACTGAACCTAAACCTTCCACAGCCAAGTGCATAGCCTTAACCACAACACCATTCTTCCACCAGCCTTTCTTTTTAACGTTAGTCACCCAAGTGTGAAGAATTTGGCCTTAACTTTTCTGTGACTCAGCTTCCCCATCTGTAAAATGGGGATAATAAAACTTACTCCTTGTGTTAAGTAATTTATGACCCTTCAACAGCAGGTAGCATACAAGTGCAAATTACCAAATAAGCATTTTGGATACTTATTCAATCCAAACCTTATAAAATTCATCTAGAGCTACTGTAAATATCTCTAACAAAGTGATGTCTTGGGATATATAATTTTGAGCTAAAGACATCCCATTAATTATTAGATCCAGTTTTACTTGAAATCCTAATTTCCTGATGGACATTTAGGGAAAGAAAACACATACACACAAAAACAGAAAGATGCCAGGGACTGATTTTCATTTGAACATCTTATATTTATTTTGCTTCTTTATAATTATGCAAATCTCAGTGCATCTTTTCTTAGTTAACTGGGTAATGACTAGCTTGGTAGCCAACAGAGTGCTGCCTTTTGAGAAAAGATAGTGTTTGAAATCAGGGGTTATGCGTAGAGCCCGCTCAAACAGGTCTCTGTGCCAAAGGCTTTGTTTTGATACTAGAAACATTTCCACTACAGCAGACTCTGATGATAGTCATGTGTGGGATTAGGAACTGACTCCATTCAAATAACAGACAGCTGTTTGGAGTGAAAACTCGTCTCTGTCAGTTTGCACTCAAAGAAGGCAGAAGCACAAAAAAAAAACCCAAAAAACCCTTAGGCCTGGGAATCATTGTGGCTTAATCCCTCCTTTGGCAGGAGATAAAACTAGGGCTTTCCAAGGCTCTATAATTTCTTGCATTGACCTGGAAAGAGATTTCTCTATTCACTGGTCTGTAAACCTACTTTTTTATATTTACTACATGATGTACAAGGACTGAATCTCCAACAGAGAAAACATGCCATGAGGGGCCAGGAGCCTGGGAAGAAATTTAGTCTCAGTTTAAATAACTTAGTAAAACAGAGATACACAGTAGCTATGAAAGAGGAGGGCAGAGGATGTTAAAGCCATTCATGGATTGTTCTTGTAACTTACAACAGAAGGTTTTTTCATTCTCTGCTTCTATAGACTGAAGTAGGAATGAGGGCCAAGATTTTCAGAAGTGATGAGTGATTTAGGTTGCTTCCATTTCGAGGTATTCAACTTGAGACACCTTAAACGGTTCTGGTTTCAAAGGGTAAGTGCCCAGCATGTTCTGAAAAATCAGATTCCATTAAGTTGGATCCCCAATAACTAAGGCATCCAAAAATTGCTAGTCTCTTCTGAAAGGCTTGATCACCGATGTTCCATCTCCGGCAGAAACCCACAGGGAAAACATAAAACTGGACCAGAACTGTTAGCCATACATGAGCATGTACAACTGCAAACAGAATGAAAGCCCAAGATAGCATGAACTGCTTGTTAGTCTCTAAGGTGCCACAAGTACTCCTGTTCTTTTTGCTTGCAGAGAGAATATGTGTTTTCAGCCAGATTCACAGACAGTGCCCTTGATACTGGAAGTTTACTTTCTGGATAGTTCGCTGAAAAAAAACATGCTGTGCTAATGGCCCCACTGCAGTGAATGGCAAAACTCCCTTTCATTTCAAGGTGACCTGGCTTTAGCTTTTTGCACACCTAGAGTCTCTCCTTTTTCTCCTGTCTTGTGGCCTCTTTAAGGCTCATCTTGTAAGAGACCCAAGAATAATATTTAATCAATTAGAAAAGAAGGAACTAAAGGGTCTACCCTGAGGCCACTGACATATTAACCTACAGGTCAAGGCCAGGAGAAACATCCCCTGTAAACAAGTCACAACATCCAGCAGTCAAAAGAGATCAACAGAGTGGAATAAAAAAAAAAAAGGATACAGAGCCGATTTTACATAACATTTTCCCTATTTTGTTTTGATTGGAAGCTGTCGTGTGTTTCCCTGTGGCCCAATAAATAGCCCTCTCGTCACTCTCATCATACCCAACACCATTCATGTGTAGAGGTGAAGCTATGCCTGTTTGCCGTATTTGGAGGCAGTATACTCAGCAGCTTACAGGAAGGAAGGTCTTTTTTCTGAAAAAAAGAAAAAAAAATGAGAGTCAGGAGACATGGATTTGTACTCCAAGCTCTATGCCCCTTTCTGTGAGGCCCTGGACAAGTCACTGACTGTGCCTTAATTTCCTCATCTGTAAAGTGGGGATAATAGTGTTCGTTTACCTCTCAGCAATGTTGTTCCAGGTTTAGAAGTTGCCCCAGCTGGTGCAAAAGAAGGTATCAGCAAAACTGTAATATATGAAGACCCCAAACAGAACTGAAAAAAAAGGAGATCTGTTATTTCGGTACAGGATCACCTAGACAACTCATCAGACTCCATCTCGAACAACTTCCTCACTCCTACCCCACCATGTCCCCACCTCACTGGACCATGCTCAGTACAGCCTTACGGCTTCTAACAATAAATAGCTATTCTCATGTTGGCCACCAGGTGGCAACAGGCATAACAAAAATACCTACAACATTACAGAAACCCTCTGAGAACAAAGCCACAGCTTTTGCATAGCTCTTACTTTGATCCCTGACCCTGCAGCTGAAGTCAGTGGGGCTCCATGAGCACACGGGTTTCTGTCCCTGCACACTGAATTTCAAAATCAGGGCCTTAGATGGTGAACTCTTTGAGGCAGTGTGGCGTGGGTCTCTGAAGCAGCCCATGCACCCCCTCCTGGTGAGACATAATGCACCCTCTTCAACTCTGACACCTCCTCTTGACAGCCTCTCCAAACCTGCAGTGCCTACCCCTTCTCCGGACTCAGCCCTCCAGCCTCTTCCAGGGTGGGCAAAAGTCCAACAAACAAAAAGTCTAATGACCTTATACAAGGTCTTCTGCTTCAGTCTGGGCTCTGTAGTCCTTGCTTCCTGGCTTCAGGGGGCTTTTACATCCCTTTTCCTGGGGGTAGGTAGGGGAACCCAGGCCCTCCCTCTACACTGAGTTCCAGCCCAGGGATCCTGCATTAAACAGCTCAAGTCTGCTCCCTCAGACTCACTGTGACTTCCCTGGGCTGCTTCCTACTTTCATCTGCCTCCAGGCCCCTTCCAGAGCTTTCTCTTTGTGAATGTTCACACACGGCAACATTTAGCACAGAAGCATTTACCTCTAACAAGCAGCTCTTACAGGGGCTTTCAGAACTTTGGGAACTAGTTTCAGATTACTTTACAGCCATTAATGCATTAAGCCTTGCACCTCCAAGAAGCAGAGGATCATTAGACCCATTTTACAGACGGGGTGTGGGAACAACAGAGAGGTTAAGGCCCATATTTTTTCTAAAAGAGTTCAGAAATGTGTGTCTTGATTTTTGGATGCCAAAGTGTCTCAAGCTGGGCACTAAGTGTATGTCTACACTGCAATTAAAAACATGCAGCTGGCCCATGCCAGCTGGCTCAGGCTCACAGGGCTTGGGTTGCAGGGCTGTTTAGTTGCAGCGTAGATGTCCAGGCTTTGACTGCAGCCTGGGCTCTAGGACCCTGTGTGGTGGGAGGGTCCCAGAGCTCGGGCTGCAGCCGGATCCGATCCGAGCCGGATCATCCAGATCCCTGCGAGCCCAAGTCAGCTGGCACGAGCCAACCGCAGGTGTCTAATTGCAGTGTAAACATACCCTCTAGATGCAGGCACCCAAGATGACTGGACGCTGAACGTTTGGGTTTAAATGACTCATACGACGTTCCTGTGTAGAGCAGGGTGAAATTTTGCAACTGAATTTTGTTTCTGTCCACAAAATAGGTGTTCACTGGAAATAAAATAGTGGTGGGAAAATGTCATTTTCAACCTTTCTTTTTCAAAATTTTCAAAGGGAAATTTCGAAGGAAAAAGTCATTTTGTTTTTAACTGAAATTTTAGATTAGTTTTTATTAGATTTTAGATTAGTTTTGGTTCTGAAAACTGATTATTTAATTTTGGTGTTTTGTTCCCTATCTTCCCCCTCCCGCCCCCACTTCTTTGCCACTGAATACAACTGAATAAATAAGGGGTTTTTTTCTTCCCGCTTTTTCCTTTTCCTTCTCTCCCCATCTCCATAACTTGTTAACGTTGGAAAAGTTATAGAGAGGCAAAAAGAAAAATGAAACTGTAACTGTAACTTTTCCAGCGTTGAGGAAGATTTGAAAAGTTAAAGTGGAAAAAGAAAAAGGAAAAAAATAGAAAACAAAACAAAATCTGGACATCGTTCATTTTGTTGAACTAAGTGGCAAATAGAAAAAGCAAGAGGTGGGAGGGAATTTGGGGGTAAGCAAAAATACAAAATGTTGATTTAAAGAAAATGGTGAAAATTCTTGAATAAATAAAAATTGTTCCAATTTGAACTCTGCAACATAGAAACCAACTTGAGATTTTGAATCTCCCCATTTTCCCCATCAGCTCTATTTCTATGTGACTTTAGCCGATCTCCTGTTTCCCATGATTGTTCTTTAGCCATAGTGTCATCCTTTTCAACAGAGCAGCTACTGCTTAGGCATGGTAGAACTGAATAAAGGACGCTGGCATAGCTCTAACAGTCTAACTCTGCCTTTCATTTCTCCTGTCTGCTTTGCAGACCTTAACATTATTTGACTTTTTTTAAAAGTTTAATTTAGTTTTGTTTGTATTAGATGATCTGTATCTGCAAGATATTACCCCATCAATATTTCATTTTGAGGGGAATCTAAACCAATATGATGGAAAGCCAAGCTCCCTCCATACACAATGGCTTGTTAGATGCACAAAGTATAAATTGAAATAAGGGGACTGCTCTGTTCAAAGAATTGTTTATTTATAGGGTACTTTTCTAATCTTTATATTTAGGCTGATCAAAATATTTGCTGTAGACTCTCAAAAACCACAAGACACAACAGAAAGTACCCTCCTGTAAGTTCACAAATCCTGGAGCACAATGAGAAGGCTATATTTGTATATTTCATAATCCCCCCATGCCAGGAGTTAGGATTTTCCCAGTGCTAACAGGGGAAATATTATGGAAGTGTCTACGAAGACCTGAGCTAACATACATCAAGTGCATGTGCTCTGAATATGGAAGGCATATGGTTTTATCCCTTCATTTACCTACAGGAGGTTGCTACTGGAACTGTTCTGGTTTTTGTAGGGATACAGTTCATCCTCTACTAGATGGTCCTGTATAGGTCTAAAAATGGAATCACAGGGCAACAAGGGTTTGGATATGACCAAGCTATCTCTATGTACGCAGATGGCCCTCCCTTGCCCTATGTGAGACCTATAGATTCCAG
>NW_020664417.1:87446563-87522396 GCF_002925995.2 Terrapene triunguis | reverse complement strand
GCCCTGCTCCCAAATTACCCTGAGTTCACACACAAGCAAACACTCCAAATGAAAAAGGAGCAAACTCTGGGGTAACTAACGGCAGCACTTCTCCATTCCCGTCTGCGCCTCGCTATTCCACCTCCCACACCAGGTCCGGGCCCTTACCTTTGGATGTGCAGATGGATGACCTGCTTCTCATCCCCTCCCATCTGACATGCTCCTCTCTCCTGCATTCCAGTCTCCGGGAAGGGCCTGCTCTTAGCATAGCCTCCTGATATTGTTTAGGCCAGGGATTGCTTTGTCCTACTAATCCACCTTTCTTCAGCAGCAGGATGCTGCTCTGGATTTAATTAGTCCCTAAACTCATTCTGGGGCCAAGGTTCTCTAGAAATCCTGGAGAGAGCAGGGAAATTCCCGGAGCAGTGAGATCTTCAGCTCCTGTAAATCAGTGCAGCTCCTTTGATTGCGGTGGAGCTATGCTGATTTATACCAGCTGGGAATCTGGCCCTTTGGTGTAATTTATTGTGACTCGGTATCCATTTTGTACTTTATGTACTTGTGATCGTTTGTGTGAGGATGGTAGCACTAGTCTGAGAGGGAAAAAATAGTAGGAGATAATGTTGAGCTTAAAACTGGTTGAATTGTAAACCCTTCGCTTGCTGATGAATACAACCATTAGGGAGCAGCAGGTACCGTAAACATAGGCATCGTCCAGAACCTGCAGTCTAATGCTGCGCACATCTATACTTATCTATAAACTAGCTCCGTTGAGCTGACACCACTGCAGCTGCTTGTCCATCCCAAGACCCCAACCCATCTCCTAGCTGTCAAACCCTCCAATATATGCCTTGACAAGTGAGCCCCACTTACTCCCTGTTGTTCTCAGTCTGCAGATTCCATCTCCCTGGAAATGAGTTAGCCTTGTAGCGGGTACCAAAATGTTACATTTACTGGCATCTGATAAAAGCTTTTTCTCCAACACTCGAAATGTATTTAAGTTTCTCTTTGTGATTTACCTGACTGCAGGAAGCTATTTATAAAACAAAAACGCAGTTTAAACTCATTGTACGTGTAGATCGTGGAAGCTCCTTCACTGGAGGTTTTCAAAAAGAGGCTGGATAGCCATCTGTCTTGGATGGTTCAGGCACAACAAATCCTGCATCTTGACCGGGGTTAGACTGCATGACCCGTGCGGGTCCCTTCTAGCCCCGTGGTTCTATGAAACACCTAATTCTTATATGGTGCTTTTCATCAGGAGATCTAAAAGCAGTTAAAAAGGAGGCAAGTATCATTATCCTAATTTTCACAGGTAGGGAAACTGAGGCACGGAGTGCTCAGGTCAAACCTTGCAAACACCAGCTATTGTGTGTAATACTACGGGGCGTACTCCCACTTTAAACAATAGCACTGGCTAAACTACAGAGCATTGTGCTAGTTAGTAAAAGTATGGACTATGTCTGGAACACAAAAAGAAGAGAACAATTTCTGTAGTTATTTTATGAGTTTCTCATAAAAAAATCTCAGTTCTAATCTAAGGGGTTGTTATTGTTTTTTTTTAAATATTATTTTAACCCATTAATAAAATTAACTACCTTTATTTTCCAGTTTTGATTGTCTTTCCCTTCCATTTAACACCCATACTCAGAATCAGGAGGGAAGAGGCAAAGAAATATAAACTGATAAATTAATGTAGGCAGTAAAAGTAAAGAGTTTTCTTCGTTCATATCAACACTCTGATCTGATTTTATAAACAAATCGCTGAAAAATCTAGGTCAAGTTACCCAGGAAATTAATATGCCCTTTGGCAAAAATTTCTCACCCTGAATATGTATCTATATCAGCAGTGAAGTATATTTTTCATGAGTAATTAAGACATTATGGGTTTCTGGTTATTCGCAGACGTCTTATGGGAAAACGAATTATAAAGTCACAAGAATAATAGCATTCAAAGAACCTTTCCTCTTACTGCAATATTGATTTTCAGAACACAAACAGAGGCTCAGAAAAGCTTAATCTTGGTACTATACCTATTTTAAATGCCAATTGTTGAGTAAATAGACCTCTGCAGGGATATGTTTGTCTGAAAAGTCCTTTGGGATTAGAGAATATTAGCCCAGTATTCAGCCTGAGACCTACTTTGTGAAGCTTCTTTGTTACCCTGTCAGCTATCTAAAGCCCTATATGATAGGTCTCAGCCCTGGTGATATTTATTCAAGTAAATCTAAGTATAAGAGTTAAGATGCAGCTGTTCTTACATTGTGGACATCTTTGGGTCTCAGTGAGTTTCAGCTTGACACTGAAGGGCAGAACATCTCAGAAGACTAATAAAGTATTCACCACTCAGGCCTTCAATATGTTTCTTAGCCATTTTCCATGGTCAATACTTTTTTTTCCTAATTAATTCTGGCCGTGTATAATTTTGCTCAGGCTCATGAACTAGAGAGTTGTTTACTTAGCGCTCGTTTGCACATAAGACACAAATTCTTAATGCGGCTAAGCCGGGCTCTCTAGTTTGCAATGCCAAATCCTGACCTTCCTCTGAAGTGCAGAGTGTTTATATTTTTGGATCACGAAGCCAAAGAAAATAAAATTGTTTTCCACCAAACAGAAAAATCTCTCTAGTTCTTTGCCTTTTGAATTGATCTTTGGAGTATCTCGATACCTGGTCATGAGTATAGAGGACAGCCTCAGGTCTGATTCTTACTCTCCACTGTCCTGATGTAAAATGCAAAGAAAAATCAAGCCTCTATAAATGTTGCCAGTGCCCGAGCCAAAGCCCGCTGAAGTAAATGGGAGTCTTTCCACTGGCTTTGATGGACGACGATGGATCAGGTCCCTAAACGCAAGGGTGATTTATTTTTGGATGCTGTTTAGAAGTGCTTGCGGTACGTAATGTAGTAAAAGCAAAGTATCTAATTAAAACTGTCAATAGTCCAGACTGGAGGACAATGAATTGTTTACATGCACCTATTGTTATTGTACTATAATTACATTAGATAAATGAAATGGTAAAAATGCAAAGTAATTTCCAAAGGAAAGATTTTTTTTTAAATATTTTATTCAGACACTCTTCATAGTGTACTGACTGAAAAGCGAAGCAATGCACCAGCCACAGGCTGCAAAAAAAACACCAGGAGAGGAAAGGTAATCCAGGTTCCCAATACTAGCTAAATTGGTCCACAAATGCTGTTCATCTCTTTGCACTCTCTCTCCTGCAATCTGAAGGTAAATAGGAGTCACAAAATCCCAGGAGCTTTTCAATTTTCCATAGAGTCCCTCAAACGCAGTAGCTGTTAAGAGGTCATGCAGGGTGTCAAAATAAATATCATAGTCATAGTGAAGGTGCATGCCTAATGGACATAGATACCTGGAGGACAACTTTCCACCTCAGAATTAAGCTATGTAACCATATTATTTAATTGCTGGACCCACTAGGTTTAGTGGAGATCTGCTGAACTCAGATTCTAACAAACTGGCTGTTGTGATCTGGTTTCAATTTTGTGTGTGAGTGGAATCCACTTTAGTCCAATGCTTTTGAACTGTGAGTTGGGGAGTCCCTCCTGGAGAATACCATTCTGTTTCAAGATCACCTCCCTTTCCAAGAGTGGGGAGAAGAACGGGATGTTGGTAGGTTCAGTGTACGAATTTCTGAGATGTAATGTGTAAACCTCAAATAGTTGGGAGATGTGATAGAGAAACACACAAAAGTAAAGGTGCTTATGCAGGAGTTACTGGGTGGCATATTCTGTGGCCTCTGTTATGCATGAGGTCAGAATAAATAATCTAATGATCCCTTCTGGCCTTCTACTATAATATCTATGAATAATCTAAACTATCTGATCCAGGTAGGTCTTCAGAACAGAACTGGAAAGCGCATGTAAAAAGTCTTTCTCATGATGTTTTGGCACTTCCAGTGTGGTCCCATCTGAGACTGTGCACGTAGAGGGGTGTTCCAGCATGTAAAAGAAGAGGGGATAATTCAAACTCTTTTGAATCTCAATAAAACTGCTGTCTCAGTGAGGTTAAAAATTCAGGGTGAAATCTTGGCCCCCCAGTGAAATCAATGGCAAAACTCCCATTGACTTCAAAGAGGTCAGGATTTCACCCCAGGTTTCCATTTGTTCTGAACTGGTTTGCCTAGCACTATTAAGGAAGCCTCATTAGATAGCAGATGAAGTACTGATGAAGTACCCTCAGCACCCAGCCAGATTGTCACTTTCCATACTCGGCTGTTCAGGGAGAAAAAGGAGTCCCTTACTCTCCTGCCTGGTTTGTGACTCTGGCCAGAGGAAAAAAGCAGAAGCTAGTCATCTGGTGCTCCCTGCTGTGCACAAGTAGGCAGTGAGAGGGCGAAGAGGGGCAGGAAGTGGCTCAGATATAAGGGTAATGAGAGCCAGATAAGTACCTACATAGATAGTGGAAAGAGTCTTGGATCCCCCCACCCCCACCCCTCACTGGCCAGAGTAGCCAGTCAGGTGCACAGGAAGGAGTGAGCTGCTCCACAAAACAGGATGAAGTAACTTATTCCCTCCCCAGAGCAAGAGGTCTTCACTTGGGACAGTGGCTCTCACCCTTTCCCGACTATTGTACCCCTTTCAGGAGTCTGATTTGTCTTGCGTCCCCCACGTTTCAGCTCACTTAAAAACTACTTGCTTACAAAATCAGACACAAAAATACAAAAAAGTGTCACAGCCCCACTGTTACTGAAAAACGGCTGACTTTCGCATTTTTACCACATAATTATAAAATAAATCAGCTGAAATAAAAATATGGTCCTTACATTTCAATGTATAGTGTACAGAGCAGTATAAACATGCCATTGTATGAAATTTTAGTTTGTACCAACTTCGCTAGTGCTTTTTTAAGTAGTCCACAGTAAAATTAGGCAAACGTCTAGATGAGGTGATGTACCCCCGGAAGACCTCTATGTACCTCCGGGGTACTGATGCCCCTGGTTGAGAACCACTGACTTGGGGCACTGTAGCTACACAATCTAACCCTAAGTGATTTGCCCAACATCATAAAGGAAGTCTGTGGCAGAACTAGGAAGTGAAAGCAGATCTCAAGCCCTAGGCCAATGCCTTAACCACCCTTCCTTTCTACGGAACATGCTCATGAGCAAATATTTTCAAGTGCAGAACAGTTACATACAAACCATCTGCTGACAAAGCGTTATTCTTGAAGCACGCCGTTGTTCCTGACACAGGCATGATAGAAAGTGAATCAGCAGCTCCACACCCCATTGCAGTGAGAGTCCATAACAGTTCAGAACAATTAGTCAAAGCACATTTTAACCAAGAAAAGTTCCCTCTTAGAGTAAGTGTGATCAAGAAAAATGAAGCTTTGTTTCCCCCCCACCCACCCCAGGGTATTGGATAAAATCAATCAGAACTTAGTTGAAGTGTGACAGTGATGTTTAATGGGTAGAGCAGCAATCTGGCACTACTCAGGTCTCTGGGGTCCTATTTTTGGCTCTGTCTCTGATTTCTTTGTTTTACCTTGGTCTAGTCATTTAACCTCTCTGTGCCCCATTTGTTAAATGTTGATAATGATGCTTACCTCGCAGGGGTATAATGAAAATGAACTAGTTTGGCAAGCAGTTTGAATTCCCTATATAGAAGATACTGCATACCCCAAGTGTTACCATTATTCTCAGATCTCCTGGCTTGCATTTGAAAAGTATGTTGTTTTATTTTAACAGCAAACACCAGCTGCAATGTTGTTTGTTTCCGCAGATGTCCTAATGCCTTTTTAATCACTTAAACTGACCATGAGAAATCATACACCCACAATTCCAAAGGTAAGATCTTCTGCAAACACAGGGCTTGTTATGGTAAAGTATTTTTTTTAAACAGAACACTGATTGATTGATTGTAGGAATGGACAGTAGGTCACTGTTAGCAAAACTGAAGAGAACAACCTGGGCAGAATCCAGAAATTAACGCAGGTAAATAAAATGGTACGTTTCTATTAAAAGCTTTCTGAATAAGCAACAATCTTGCAACTAAATCCTTTCTGGAAGTGGAGGTTTACACAATTCTTTCCCAGGCAGGATACTATAGGGTAAAGGGGGTTACATGATGACTGTTTAGTGTTTTCCCATCAAATATTTGAACAGACTAAATGAAATTGCAATCCAAACTGGGCCAGAACAGTAACACTTTCTACATGCAGTATTTATCTGGACAGGAAAGAAACATACGACCCATTTTTTGCAGGTCATTTAGAACTTGATCTCTTTCATTACCCATTACCTATTTTCCATTGGAGTCAATGGAAAGTCTATCATCAGGCTCTGTACACTAATTCAGCAAAACACTTCGGTACATGCTTAACTTTAAGCACATGCTTAAAGTCAGTGGGACTTAGGCATGTGATTAAGTGCTTTGCTTAACTGGGGCCTGAAGAGCAGAGCAAACAGTGAGGGGGGAAAGCGTTGTGCAGATTCATTCAGACTGAAAAATTAATTTGCATTTGATCATGTTTACTTCCTGTGAATGCTCAACTACCATGAATTCTTGCTGAAAGTGAATGCTTGGCTAGTCAGTGAAAGCAAATTTGGAACTGTAGATTCTAGTATTCTAATATTGAAAATTCATATTGTGTCCATGATTCAAGTAACTTGCTCCCAGACACTGGGTGTTGCTTTCTCTTTGTACAGAGCCCTTCACACGATGGGCACTGCCAGAATTAAAAGATAATAATTAATGAATCAATAATAGCATGGTGCAAAACTGAATATCACCTATTTGCACTGAACAGTTTACAAGCTATTCATATAGCGAAACAAAATAATTATTGAATAATCTCAGATCATTGATAAATACAAGAATGTTGCTAGTTGCGCACATATATTTTGTGAACAGAAAGTGAGAAGAAATTTGAGGAATTATTCAGGAAGCTGGTAACAGAGAGGGGTTACAGTCACTCTCTGGGAAGATGGAGGAGGGTTTGAAGCTGGTACACCCAGAGCAAGTAGGGAAACCAGGAGGGAGAAGAAGCAGTCTAGGGAAGGAGCAGTGAGGGCTGAGACAGTAAAGCCCAGAGCTGCTGGGTTGAGGGTCCCTGGACTGGAACCTGGAGTAGAGGGCGGGCCCAGGTTTCCATACCAGCCACTGAAGGAGTGGCGCCTGATGCAGTGAATGGGAAGACTGCCCAGGACTGCTGAAGGAAAGGCTTTGATACCCCGGAAGGGGGGAAACGCGGAGTGACCTGTCCGGGGGCTAAGTGACGACGAGGACACTGCGGTTTCTGGGGTGCGAGAGGGACTGCAGACCAGAGAGAGAGACCGTGTGATGGTGTGCAACCATGAGAAGGGGCGTTGACCTTGACAGCTAATCCCCAAGTGACCAGGAGGGGGCACCATGCCTGCGGTGAGTGGAGCACCCCGTCACAGCAAGGATGAGAAGTTTAAAGTTGATAAGGTAAAGGGAAGCCACTGGATGGATCCAAAGAGGGAAGCAACATGGTCTGTTAGGTGGGTAATGAGCTACATGGAACAATAATAACGTTATCAACAAACTCTGACCTAACTGCAAATGAAACCTAGCAAAGTCAGAAGCAATTCAATAGTGATCACTAGTGATGACTGGTGATTTCTGAATAGGGGTGGACGTAAGCATGTACTAAAGTGCTTTTCTGAATCAAAGCACAGGGCCCTGAAGTTTCCATCTTTCTATTCTGTGTGCAGATGTTGCTATGGGAGTGCGATATAAAAAAAGGATGGCTATATTTATATGGATATATAGATGACAGTTAATATGAATAGTGCTGTCCACTGGGAATATACCAGTATTTAGCATTGCTCAATATAGTGGTTATGTGCTACGATTGGCTTCCTGAGTCCAGCTCTTACGAGATGTGACTGGACCAAATTTGTCATGAGAGCTTTACTCCTAGGAAGAAATAACTTTACTTTTCTCCTGTTAAGTTGCTTTGCATCTAAAGTGACCCCATGCTCCAGAACAAGCAAACTGAACCCCATGTGTTTGTTCACATCTCACCAGGCCCAGCCAAGGCTGAAATAGCTGGGATATATCTGGCAGGATGTAGCACACAGCAGCACTTAAAGATGCCTAGTGCTGCTGAGTGCGTGTAACAATAAGGCCTATGCAGTAAAGAGTAGCTCGAAGGCCTTGTTTACTCCTCAGTTGTTTCAACATCCCCTACTTTCTTCTAGCATGACCCATGGAACTCAAAATGTGGAAGATTTACCCTCACAAATAACATGATGTCAGCATTTTCAGGTACTAAATTAGTTCTTTTCTCAGTTACCATCGAGTCAGCAGCACTAAAAATTCTTTCAGAGTAAGCCCCAGTGAGTGGGCAGGAAAATATAGGCAGGCTATTTGTGCCAGCCCAGATCAAACTTGTTTCTTTTCACACTGGCCACACAAAGAGCAATGTTTCACCAGGGGTTAGGAGCCATATGTTCCAGAAACTGCTGCTAGAAATTGCACCTGCCACAGAAACAACTCCAGGGGAAAGAACACATGGGCTTAACACTCCTCAAGTGTATCAGAAGGAAGAAGCTGATCTTGATGTGGCTTTTCCATGGAGACATCTGTAGCATGGTGCCATGGAGAGAAGGAATCAGCAAAATGTACAACCTCTCCCTGCAGCTCAACACTTAAAAACAAAAAAAAGCCTGTGGGGTTTGGGAAATGCATTGTTGCTGCTTTGCATTAGGGTTTGTGGGAATACTTATCATAAGACTACTATATTCCACAGATATACTTCCATAGACCACTTCTTATGGTGGAATTTCAGCCATGTGCAGAGAACCAGCGTAAGGGCAGTCCCACTTCAGCCCTTCTGCACAGAGTGAATTTTATTTTCTAAATCTCTCTACTATAGTATTTAGTAATAAGGAATTTTTTAAAAAAAGCTGCAGAAATGTACTTATAAATGACGTTTCCCTGTTTTCAGCCAGTTCAGAAGGTTAGGAGTGTTTTCCTTCCACACTGTATTTGTTTATTTCAAGAGTTTTCCACACAGTTACTCTTATACTGTATCCAGTTCTTATTAAAACTGCTTCAATTTAGAGCCCATTTAACTCGATTAGGTTGGATCAATAAATTACATGGCTGTTTTTGACAGTTCTGAAGAATGTGTACAGGAAATGTTGCTTTTTGAAGCATTCAGTAGGAAGTACCCCAGACACACAGATGGATAGCATGTGTCCTACCAAATTAAACGGAGCTGGGACTGTGCACGCAGGACAAAACACACTATCCTTAGTACTGAAAAGCAGTTTAAAAACTACAGGCTTCCAGGTGATGACATTGGTGTAACCTAATATCTCCACTGATGATATACACTTATTTCAATTACCTAATGATTTTTTGTTACTATATTACTTTCTTGAATTTAATAACATGTGGAAGAAAAATGTAAATGATCATTTTCTACATACTGGAGTCTCTGTTTTCATTTGGTGTCTTGTTTCATTCATTTTCTTGTTTAAATGCCGTTCTAGTCCACTACGTTTGCAAGGTTTTAAACAAATATATGATCCCCTACAAATTAGGAAATCGGTTTCTGGTTTCCTGTTGAAACTGATTGAATCTAATAAACCCCTACCCCATTGAAAGATCCTCACCCTGACTGAAGAAATCTCTTAAGCGTGTGCTTATATTCACCCATGTCCAGGAAAGCATTTAAGCATGTGCTTAATATGATTTCAATGGGACTTAAATGTACTTAATTCCCCCCCCTAAATTGGGGCCCCTGTGGTGCACCTCCGACTCTGAGGTGCTGACTGCCTTCAACTCTCAGTAAAGCACATAGGATCAAGCCTCACTAAAACAGATGCTAAACAGGTCTAGTTGTGCAGGTTACCTCTTGGTCAGCACCCTGGGGATTGGAGTGGGGACCTCTAGAGTTAACAGAATGAGCTGTGACAGAACAGAATGAGTTGAAGAACCCAAGGCTCTGCAGGTGGCGGCTGTAACTCATATCCTCTGTGGATCAGCACTGAATGGGACCTGTAACACCCACACTCACCACTGGATTACACAATATTGATTTTTTCCCCCTGCATTTGCAGCTGGTTCTATAAACTCCCTTGCACTCTCTGTGAGTGCTGATTTCTGGGAAGAAGGGGCGTTCGAGGGGATTCAATACTTCTTTAACTTTTTTTTTTTTTTTAGTTGAGATGTTTGAAACACAAACAAAATCTGATTTTTTTGCTCCTAAACAATGTACCTAAAAACCACCACCATAAATCAGGAGAAAAGTAAACTCTGCAAAATGCAAAGTCTTAATGTGACTTAAAGCTAATCAGGATAAGGCACTAGACAATGCACTGAAAGAACAATTGAGCATTAGCAGGAGATTGACTAGATGATCTCACAGGTGTTTTCCATCTCTAATGCCTATAAATCTAGGTGGTCCTTCTGAAAAACAGCATGGCCAGAGCTTGCTTTGGGGTTTGCTTGTATACCATCATGTATAAATGAGAGAAGAACATATTATTAGCCCCACATTTTACAAATGAGTAAATTGGGTTCAGAAAGACTAAGACTTGCTCAAGTTCGTGATAGAGCTGGGAACTGAACCTAGATCCTGCTGGACCTACATCCCAATCAGCTATCAGCAAGGTTTAGAAGTTTTTGCAGTCAGCTGGACTGACCTAGACAAAAAGGGTCTCATTGGAAATATACCATCCTTAGAGAAGGTGCTCATGTAGCCAGGACAGCGGGGTATGCTGAGTTTCTACAGCCAGGCAATGCATGGATATTTTTCCCACCATCACACCACGTGGGACATTAGTGCCACTTCACATATTTAGGCAATAAAGTATTTAATACACAGCAGCAGAAATGAGACTGTAATAGCATTGAAATCAGTTTGTCACAGAAGGCGCTGGCAGTCTGCCTTGGTAATTGAAACAAGAAATCGACATCAGTTATACTTGCAATTATATGAGTTTAGTAATAAAAGAACTCCCAAGGACCTGCATGTGACCCACTGCAAAGAATGGGTTCTTTTTTGAAAAATGTTGCAAAACAGTCAATACAGCAGGATACACCTTTTTTAGCTATTTGTTTTTAAACTAGGAGGATAACTTTTCATGGCAGTTATAGGCCTCTGGAGTTTCTGACCTACTCGTGGGAGGAGCATAGATTATTCATTGTTTGAATGACAGCAGCTCTGATTGGGGATCAGAACCCCATGGTGCTGTCAATCCTCATGTGCTGCGTCCTGTCCCAGGGAGCTCATAATTTATGACAAGATGCAACAAGTGAATTAAGCCAAAAATATGGGGATGGGGACAAGATAACAGTAAAACAAGCGTGTATTTGCAGAATAAGCAGTAGTCTCAAAGAGAATCCCTTCCCATGGAAACTAGTTTGGATGAGAACTAAACTGCCCCTTCCCTCCCTACCTGCAATGCTCTGACTGTATCAGAGATGTTTTCAGATTGGGCAAATTTTAGAGCACTGTCCTGAATTGCTTGTGGGATTCTAATCAGTGAGCTAATCAGGCAGATCTACTGCCACATCAGCCATTAAGTCCTTTCCTTTCTCACCTGACAATATGTGTGTGGAAGAGAAGGACCTTCTCCTTCCTCATGGCTTCCATGATTAGTGGTGGTAAAGGTGACTTGCACGTTCTCCAGGTCGGTGGGAGAAGAGAATCTTCAAGCCCCTTCCTCTTTGTGCGGATAGTGGAAGAAAAGTCCTATAGGCCCAACCACATGGTACAAGCAAAGAAGAAACCTGTAGCCCAAGACCCAATCCTTTCTGTTGAATGTGACTCAGAGGAGTCCTGCTAGTCTAGCCCATGTCCCTTTAGCAGGATGAGGCTGGAAGAATCTCCCACCACATTAGAGAAAGAAGAGGCAATGGCTTGATGGTGCTGGCTGCTCCTGCTGACCCCAAGTTACCAGGGAAAGAAAGGGACCCAGACCAGTTGCACAGATGGAATGAAGGCAAAGCTCAATGTCTCCTGCATGAGATGGACCATGAGTCCATATTAGAAATATCTAGTTGACTAATATTTTCAACAAAAAATTTTAGGAATGACTCTTCATGGTCTTGAGTTGGAAGAGTGGCAGTGGTCCCTGGATATAGAAAGGAAAATGTTGACATGGGGCGTATACAAGCTCCCAGCAACTCTCTCCAGCTCCTCTGTACTCCAGACTTTGGGGACATTTAGCTCAGGGTCTAAACGTTACAACAGGATCTTATCTAAGAGTCTGACTGATGGACTCTCATGCCCAATTTTGCTATTCACATCCGTCTCTATTTCTATTTATACACAATTCTAAAATGAGTTTATTGCCCATTTAAGGAACCTTTAAAACTGAAGTTCTCCTTTTACCCACAGTGCCCCAGGAGCAGTGGCAATGCAGGCTAACCCACCCTGTCCTTCCAGCATGCCCCAAAACCTACTGGTGGGACTGCTTCGAAAGATGGAAATCTCCACTTCAGCCATTAACCTCTGCGCTGAGATTGCCAACAAGGGACCCCGTGACTTATCCCCATTGGAGGATGATTTTTAAAATATGGACATATGGACCATGGTGACTGTGCTGAACAAGGCAGGGTTCCGATAGTAATGGTTTTCCATCACTACCCGCCTGGTCTGGTGTCAAAGCAATGATTAAGGATACCTCTACACTGCAGCTGGGGATGTGAATGGCAGTTCATGTAGATGTACCTGCACTAGCTCTACTTTGGTTAGCTCACTAGAAATAGAAGTGAGGACACCAGGGTACAGACTTTGGCGCTGGCTGCACAAACCTGCCTGAACCCCCTGTGTACATACCCTCTTGTGCAGCCCAGGACATGCCACCATGTCCTCACTGGTATTTTTAGCAAGCCAGCTAGATTAAAGTTAGCGCTGGTACATCTAAACAAGCTGCAAATCACACCCCCAGTTGCAGTGCCTAAGGCCTTATTTACACTAGAAAGTTGTAGCTTTTTACTATACCGGTATAGCTAAAGCAATACAATCCCCACTTGTGTGCATTCAGCTAGACCAGTATAAAGGTGCTTACAGTGGTATAGCTTATTTCAGGTTGGCAAGAGGAATAAGCCCTGGTCTACACTTAAAATTTAGATCGACCTACCTACATCACTCAAGGATGTGAAAAATTCACACCCTATAGCTCCATAGTTAAGCCGATCTAACCCTGGTGTAGACACAGCTAGATCAATGGAAAAATTCTTCTGTCGATCAAGCTACCACCACTTGGGGAGGTGGATTACCTACATTGATGGAAAAATCCCTTTCAATAGTGTAGGAAGCTATAGCACCCATAGTGTAGACGTGCCCTAAGTGTTACGAGTATAAGTATACAGCTATAGCTCTGTCCACTCTAGGAGTTGTACCAGTATAAGTATGTCAGCGAGAAAAAAAAAAATCACATCCCTATCTACATAGTTATGCTGGTACAAAACCTATGTATAGATCAGGCCTTGGAGATTAAAGTCTCCATATCCCATTTCCAAGACTATGAAACAGCCTGAAACAATCCCTAAATGAATATAAGAATGATGGATTCCCAATACAACTACTGACTAGAAAAGTCTTTAAAAAGGAGCATTCTTAGAGGATTTCCATATTTAGTAATTAAAGGGAAATCATCATCAGAATAAGCCAGCTATGTGAATCCTTAAGAATAGAACCATAACATTACAATATAACAGTATGTGGCTATAACATCAACAATATAAAGCCACAAAACCCATTGAGAGTTTCTTCTCTTTTTATGTTACATAAGTGAGAAAAGGTGATCTGCATGTTTCTATAATCAGAGAATGTTGCCTGTTTCCTGATTCTGGCACCAACTCCCCATTTAAATTTCAACCGAAATGTTACAGTACATTAGTTTTCATAGACTGCAGGAAAAATATGTAGCACAGAGCTGTTCGCTGCTACAAAATAAAACAAAAATTGCTGTCAAATAAAATAATACAAACACACACAAAAGAACCCATGCTTGGACTGAAATAGAAAACCATCTCTCTCCTTGCCATGTTTCAGAGCTGTTGTGTTACACTTGGGATCACTCCCGCCACCTATTTTGAATATAATTGGAAGACTTCATTTGAAGTCTGATGGAATTTCACCCTATTCAAGAGGATGTCCGTTGCAATAAGTATCTTTGCTGGACAAAGAAAAGCAGCTAAAAATGAAGTAATGAAGGGCATACCTGGAACAAGTGCTCGTTTTAAAACGACTGGGTGCTCAGCCATCTGTGGACAAAACTGAGCGACTTTTTCCCATTAAAGCAGCTTTCCAGTATTTGTTCAGATAAATTTTGTTCCCGTAAAATGTTCCGCTTGTTGCATTTATTTCTTCTCTCTGCATTGCTAAGTTTGAACAGCAAGACAAACCAAACCAGTTGGAGGATTTTACTCCACCACTGGAGGCATCAAGATATTTGTGGTCAGAGTTTTTCCCTACCAAATGGATGAGCTAAAAAGGTACAGGGTCAAATGCTGCTCTGATATACACCCTTGAAACGACACTGATGGTAAGTGATGGTTGAATTTGACCCTTCTTGTGCAAGCTGCTCCTGACCACACCAGCAAACATAACAGAAGTTTCACTTGCTTGAATGACATTGAAAACTTGGTATCTTTCCATATTTGTTCACTGCGGTGTTGTAAGCCAAATAGTAAATAACTTCTAACTTCCATTAGTGATCTATAATATCAACATTTGTCCAACTTATTTCTGTCCTTTGCACACTCTTGATCAGGAGAAGGGTGGAGGTCTAATGTAGCCTTGCAAAACTCTATTCACTCATTTGCCCAAAGTAAGTCTCTGTAAGTGCGTGAGTTAAATATATACACCAAACAAACAGCAGCTGAGTAGATTTTTGTGCCTGGGATTAGTACAATCTGGTATAATAGTGCATGTAGCCCCACCAAAAACAGCCAGTGAAAGTTTAATCCACTAGAAGAGAGCTATAAAAACGGTTTGGAAACCCCTATACTCACACAGGGTATCAGAATCTGGCCCTTTCTCATACTGAGTAGCACTTTACTCTGTGTGAAGTCCCATTTAAGTCAATGAGGCAGATCCTCAGTTGGTGCAAATTGCCATCGCTCCATTGAAGTCAATGGAGGATCTGCTGTATGGGGACCACTTTTGGATTACAGTTTTATTCAGCATGAGTAAGGACGGGACTGCCATAAGAAAGCATAGAACATAGCGAGATACATGTATTACAATGGCTTTTATCCCCTGTATGCAATTCCTTTTCCATAGCTGTCAAGTATCAGGGAGTAGCCGTGTTAGTCTGTATCCACAAAAACAATGGGGAGTCCGGTGGCACCTTAAAGACTAACAGATTTATTTGGGCCGAAGGTTTCGTGGGTAAAAAACCCACTTCTTCCTGAAGTAAATGGTCTAGGTTTACTTGGTTCTGCCTCAGTGCAAGGGGTTAGATCATATGGTCTCTCAAGGGCCTTTCCAGCCTTACATTTATATGACTATATAATAATTAATTAGATGATTCATTTTTTATTATTGTTATTAGCAATTTATAGCAGTCCTCACTAATGCTGGTGAATTTAGGATTTTTTTCTGTTTGTGAATTGTTGGCAAGCTGATCCCAATTTCTGAAAGTGTAGTTCTAAGTACAGTCCAGACAGTGTGGACAAACAGCTTTCTGCCTTTGGGTTGTTTGCAAAATGTGCATTATGGATGAAATTCACTCCCATAGAGAGGGCTAGGACAAGGTATCCTCGTCACTTAGCTCCCACTTTGAATGTTTGTGTGAGTTAAATAGGCTTTGTACTGGGCCCGGGCACAGTGATGAATTTCACTGTATTTATGGCATGTGATTGGTCTCTTAAGTCAGGAGGAATTGCTTCTGCTCCCTGGTCTGATGATACATTTTTTAAACCTGACCAATAATGAATGACAAAATGATGAAGTAGGAATAATCAGCAGAAAATAGTGACTGGAGAGCCCCTAGTTCATGCATATATATCTGGTTCACATGCACGATATGAGTATTGGTGTAGGGTGAAATTCACACCCGTACAGAGAGCCAATGCAAGGCCTAAGCAGCGCCTAAATCCTACGTTTTCTTCTTCTAGCCTTGGTCCCACACATAAGGGTTGGCTCGTCAACTCCTTCACCAGGGAGCACCCTAGTTCTTATAGGATGTATAAAGGACTCATTTCATAGCTTTCTTTGGCAAAGTTGTACAGCCAGCTGCCAGCCTGATGCCAACACTCTTCCTTTTTCAACTGGGCTTGGGACCAGCTACGGCGGAGTTCTTTCTCAAAACAGGGCTTCAGTGGGACTTAAATGTTGTGCTGGCCATCTGCACAGGGTGAATGCCACCTATAAAGACCAGCCAGTCCCTCATACAAAGACCTATTCATGTGAATGATCATAAATAGTGAATAATAAGAGGTGCAAACATAGTCAAACCATAGAGTTGTCTGGCATCTGAATGGATGGATGCTCACAAACACTGATTTTGTAGTATTTTGCATCCCACACTGTGTTTATATATCAGTTTATACAGAGGATGATGTATAAAACATGCACACACAGAGCGATTATTATGATTATCTTAGCACACTTGTGAAAGTTGAATGAAAACTAATGTCAGACTCATTTTGCATTCAACTGTGGCAGAGCAAGAAATGTGGCTGCTAATAAAGGCAGATTTGGCAGCTGCAGAGCATTGGCAGTGGTACAAGATTTCTTAGCAAGCTACTGAATAGCTCCAGCTGTGCAGAACTTGAAATTTATCTTGAAAGTACTAAACGACAGCTGTCCTGATCTGCTGGACCACTTGCTTGTCTTAGAGATGATGATTTTTTTAAGCAAAAAGTTATAAGCTTATGTTATATTTTGCCCCTTTTATTGGCATAATAACCAAAAAAAACCAACAAACCCCACATGTGGGAGGATAGCTAGCAGGTATGATCAGATAAAAGCCGGTATGATGCTTAGCAAATGCTATTACAGAGCACCTTCTGAACTGTGTCAGAGGCATAGAAAGATTGCTGCAAGACACATGGTTTGCATTATGTCAAGGTTCTGATGTTTGCTCTACTTAATAAGTCATATTGTTCCTGTGTCGTCATGCTCTGTTAGGCAGGTAAAACAAAATGCTCTTTACTACAACAGCAGTGAAATTAGCAATGAGAGAGCAAATGATTGCCACTCTCCAGCCAGATTCCTTTCACTGAATAAATGTCTTTATCTTGACAAACAAATGGCAGTGATATGTAACAGGACAAAGAACTAATTGGTGGTGGTTGTATATTGTGCTAGATTAGAAACAGTGTTAGGCCCAATCCAGCAAAGCACATAAATACATTCTGAACTTTATGGGCAGTGAATCCAATGGGACTACTCCTACACGTAAAGTTAAGGACGAGTTTCATTGCTCAGTTGTGGAACTAGTGCTGTACACTGCTTCAGTCAAGCAGTAAATGCAACAGCAACTGATTAAGGCTTCTTCCTGTTGACTATCCAACTTCCTGCTGTTGAAGGTCAGTGAGATTACTCATGTGCTTAATGTTAACTACGTGCTTAAGTGCTTTTCTGAGTCAGAGCTTTTGTTGGTTTTCATTCTATTGCACCTTCATCGTATCATCAGCTGGACTCTCCTCACTGACTTTTGCACAGTAATGCATGTAGGAAGGCCTGAGAAGGGTACAGAGCTAGAAGCTGTGTTGATGGAGGACAGATGGAGGTGAAGGGAGATCATGGGTAAGGAGATAGTTTAGCTAGGATACTAGTGGGTTTGGAAAAGATCCAATTAAACGTGTTCAACTTATGGGATCGCCGAAGAGGGTTGCACTGGAATTAGCAATGGCAAGATATTTAGGGCTTGTCTACATGGTGCACTAGTCTGCACTGCAGGAGTGTCGATGAAGCCTGTCAGGAGAGGGATTGAGAGAAAGGAGCAGCGTGTGGGATGTGTCACAGAGAGAATCAGAGGAAGCCAGACACATGTTCAGGGTGTGATCCTAGGGCAGGAAAAGGGACCAAGATGACTGAGAGACCCAGGAGGGAGGATGAAGGAGCCCAAAGGGCTCAGATACGATGTGGGTAAGGTGCCAACAATTTTTGGGTTTATCCAAAATGACCCCTGACCCTTTCAGGGTCATCTGTGTTACTAATTAGAATGCAACAGAGGGTCCTGTGGCACCTTTAAGACTAACAGAAGAAGTGAGGTTCTTACCCACGAAAGCTTATGTTCCCAGTACTTCTGTTAGTCTTAAAGGTGCCACAGGACCCTCTGTTGCTTTTTACAGATTCAGACTAACATGGCTACCCCTCTGATACTAATTAGAATGTATTTATTCTAATATAATGTATTTGTATGTATTCTTATTATTTAGACTGTGGCGGTGCCCAAGATGTCCGAGGCACTTTCCAAAGACACAGGAAGAGACAAAGTCTAAAATGACAAAGACAGATAAAGGGAGGGGAAGAAAGCGACACAACACACAAGCAAAGTTATTGAGGGACAATAGGTGCATCTTGTTCACGCCAAATTTGATTAGAGGAACTACCACAGTCTGAATAAATAAATGAATAATAATGCATTTTAATTAGTGATGCCTTAAAAGGTTCAAGGGTAGGTTTGGATCAACACCAGAAATTCTGGACCCTTACCCCCATGGTGCATAGGCCCTTTGCTCACCCCTTCCTAAGAAGCAAATTTCACCCTGACATAGTCAAGAAATCCTTACTCACATGAGTAGTCCCAGAAAGTTGAATAGGAGTATTCTGATGTCTATGTCTTATTCCTGAGAGCAGAGGCTGGATTGGGCCCTGTTTCATTAAATGAAGAAAAACGGCTATTTGGTATGAGCACAAGATTTCTCCTTTGATTTAAATCCTTCTTGCAAGCACGTCAATTTAAACAGGATGGTCCATCAGCCAAGGATGAAAGAAAATCGTTAAAGAGAAGAGGAAAATTCACAAGATGGTGGAATTTTCTTACCAAGGGAAACTGTAGAGATCTCTGGTGTAGGAAACAAGAGGGCTACACACTTTCTCCACTGCAACTATGCCCGTTGAGCAAGCAGTGACAAATGAAAGCTTCTTCAAGCACCCTGTAGTCAATATGTGCTAGATGCCCCCCAGAGGGGGGCATGCTCAGTTGTTCTTAAAAAAATAGGGAGATGTAAACATGGTTCCAAGTCTGTTTTTAGCTCCTTTTCCAAAACTAACACGTAGCCCAGTCTGTCATTCAAAAAAGCAATAGTATTTAAAAGAAAGATTTTTTCCCTTTAACTCTGAATTTATGAGGGAAACATATAATATATATTAGCTTTACACACAACAACGTAAGTGTCACCACCAGAACCTCTTGGCAATTATGCCTCAATAACTCACAGTGCCTTGAGTAACTGGATGGCTCAGGGGATTGCTAATGGGGTATGAAGTCTTTCAGCACGAGATTGCCAATTTGACTCCAGCCCAGATTGTTACATACTGAGGGCCAGAACTTCAAATGCTGGGATTCAGTGTGGCTCTGTGGCTGTCAGGAGACTTATGTCTATTTACATCAGTAGAAGATCTGGCCCTAGAACTTGTTACCTTCTGATGCCTGTCCAGCAGTCTATGTAGAGTGAGTTGGTGGTCTCAGGTATTGATGCACTAATTGGCAGCCTCTGCAGATGTCAAAATTTGACTAATTCTGGGCAATGAACTACCTTCTAACCTTTATAAATTGTTTCAGGATTGCAGCAGGATGGTATGGGAAGGTATGTGATGTCACTGCCTTTGCTATACCAATTCCATTTTAAAAACAGCAGGTTTCAGGTTGGTGCCTTTTGCCAGCAGTAAATTCAATTAAAAATGGATTGTCCTCTTTTCCTCATTTTCAGAAGTTTCTTTGCCTCCTATCTCTCTCCCAATTATATTTCAGTTCAGCTCCCTTATTGCTCCTCCTTGATTAGCTGTTGCACCTCCACACTTTTACTGCATTTGTAGCTTTCTTGCTGATTGCAATTTATGGATCTCACGGCTCTGTGGCTTCTCAGATGCAGAAAGGAGGAGGTGCTTTTCCAAATAGGTATCACTTTAAAAAACTTGATAAATGAATTTCAACAGCTATTTTATGTGGCTTTTCTCTAAATTAAATTTAACTTTTCTAAGAAAGCCCGCATTGAAATAACTGCCAACATCTACAGGCAAGGAATGTTCCTTTCATTTACTGCCCAGCTTTGATCAAGTAAATATTGCTGCTTTCATACGATCCCCCCACCCCATGTTAATCTGCAGCAGAAAAGTGTTTCTAAGAGAGAATGATGAGCCTTCTCTAATCAATAGAAAGAGAAAGTCATCTATAGAAAACAAGAAGGAAATAGCAGACTCATTTCATGGGGATGTGGTTGACGGAGAGTACAGGTCAAATTACACAGTCCTCCACCAGGAGACCACTCAAGATGGAATATTGCATGCTGGGCCTAATGCATCATGAGATGCCATTCTCTGTATTCCATATGGGTGAAATTTACCCCTTTACAAGGCCTACACCCCACTTAAGTCCGATTTAGGCCCTCAGAACAGTGGGACTTACATGTTCTATCCCTCTGTACAGGGGTGAATTTCACCCTATGAGAACAAATGGCATTTTGGCCCCTGGTCCACGCTTCCCTTTTCTCGGTTTTGTACAGCTCCAAGCATGGTCCTGCTTTGAGCAGGGGGTTGGACTAGATGACCTCCTGAGGTCCCTTCCAACCCTGATATTCTATGATTCTATGTTAGTGATCAACAAATAATAGTAATAAGCTACATCTTGAGGGCCTTACTCAATTTTCACTCAGTCCTTACTCAGACAAAACTCCTGTTGTATAAGGACTGAGTAAACAGAGCCCCCAATTCACCAAACCATTACTATTCAGCAAAACACTTGTCATGTTTTGATCAAGCAAAAGAACATGCTTAAGTGCTTTACTGAACTGGAGCCTGAAAAAGGACTTCAGCATTTGGACCCCAGCTCAGCAAGGTACCTAGGTATGTCAGTGGGACTACTCATCTGCTTAAATTAGGTGTGTGCCTAAGTCCCTTGCTGAATCAGTGCCCTGACCCATTATTAATAGCTCAATCCTCACCTTACACATCTATCCCATCTACAGTATCTAGGTTTTTATGCTGTGCTAGTGCCAGCTCTGTGGACAGAAGAATGTGCATCGCCTCCCATTGCATCACATATTGTTTGTGTGCATAGCCCTGCACCCTATTAAAATACTAGAGAGTCACCTATTTCTTACCACCTGTTTTAGATTACTTTCCATGATGATGGCTGCCATTTGCCTGATTATATGCAAGCTAAGAGCTGCCTTTTGGTTCCTGGAAAGTTACAAATGCAGCCCTTGGTTGACTAAAGTTTGGATGACCCTCCTTTAGCACAAGCATACTATTCAAACTTCCCAGCAAGCTAGATAAATGCTTTACTTCATGGCAATCGTTCAGCTTACCAGTCTGAGGAAGTTGGAATCCAAAACCTTGCCTCAAAATACAGCATTTATCAGACTTGCTGAGAGGTTTGAATAGCATTTTTCAGCTATGGGATGGCGTACAGCAGGCAAATAAACTTGCATGTTGAATAGTTATAAATATGGCCACAAACTGGGCTCAATTCTTAACTGTGATCCACAGGCACACACGGCCACAGACCACGGAACAATTGTACTTTGTTCTTCAATAGCACCAGTCATTCTACAGGGGATCTCAATGCACATTATAAAGATCCCTGTGAGGTAAGCAGAAACCATCCTCATTTACCCACATTTTCTGATTTGTAGTCCTTTGCTTTAACCATAAGACAGTCCTTCCAGATACACTGAGATATCTATTAATGAGCATAAATGCACAAACCCTGTAGCAGATTTTCTAAAGATAGGCAGGAAACCTTGTGATCCGCCAAAATCAGAGACCTAGAGATTATTCTGTATCACCTAAAACATCTCAAGTAGAGCAGTTTTCTTTAGGTGTTCATCTTGTCATCAACTACTTCATGGGAAGAACATATCCCTTGGCCTTGAAGATAAATAATAACTTTCAACTCTTTTGCTTCAAAATACATTGTTTAGGTAAATAAGGAGGCTTCATATATATCCTGTTCAGGATTTGGGGGTCTTCCAAGTAAATTTCCAAATACATGTCCATTATTATCATGGAAGTGTAGGACTTGAAGGGATCTCAACAGATGCTCTAGTCCAGTCCCCTGCACTTAAGGCAGGGCTAAGTACTAACTAGACCATTCCTGATAGGTGTTTGTCTAACCTATTCCTAAAAGTCTCCAATGAGGGAGATTCCACAGCCTCCGAGGGCAATTTATTCCAATGCTTAACTACCCTCACAGGAAGTTTTTCCTAATGTCCAAACTAAACTTTTCTTGCTGCAATTTAAGCCCGTTGCTTCTTGGCCTATCCTCAGAGCGTATGCGGTGAAGAAGGTAGAAAATGCAATTTATAAGTGTTTGTACAGTATGTAATATAATGGGGTCCCAATCTCTTATTGGCACCAGTAGGTATTGCCATAATAAAAAAATAAGCAATATAATTCCTTTGCTTATCATATAGTACTG
The DNA here is from genome assembly GCF_002925995.2 of Terrapene triunguis. Taxonomy (NCBI): domain Eukaryota; kingdom Metazoa; phylum Chordata; order Testudines; family Emydidae; genus Terrapene; species Terrapene triunguis. The sequence goes on along the minus strand of NW_020664417.1, from coordinate 87,499,874 downwards.
AGATACTAATACTTCCTTTGTCTGTCTTGTCTATTTAGATTGTAAGCTCTTTGGAGTTGGGACAGTACCTTACTAGGTATATGTACAGCACCTTGCACAATCGGGCCCTGATCTCAGCTGTGGCCTCCAGGTGTTACCATAATACAAAATAATAATAAATAATGTATAGCTGGAAGTAGCTAATAATGGACATTTCACGGGCGGATGAGCCAGCAGTAGAAGACTGCCAACTATACTGGTTTCTGTCAACTCCGTCTGTTTCTCAATTTGCCATCACCCCTTTTTGATTGGGAAGCTCCTCCGCATTCATTGAAGCACCAGCATTTACCAGCAGCTCAGCAAATAGAAAATAAAATATCCTAGCCACTGCATGAGGCTGCCCTGAACTGGTTACAGGATTTATCACAAATAAAAGCAAGAATAGACATATTCAGCTCTACCCGTTCACTTTTGCACACCACATTGTAAAGAAAAGACACAAGCCAAATGAGAGCGTGCAAAGGAGACGAACAAACATGGTGAAAGGTTGGGGTGACAGTGTCTGCTGAGGGAAAAATCACAGAAATGGGCATTTAGAGAAAAGGAAACATGATCAACGCCTACAAAATACATAAACCAATATTGTTAAGAGGACAGAAATCAATTATTCTCCTCATTCAGCAAGGTTAGAAAAAGTTGTAATGGGACTTATTTGCATGGAGATTTTTAGGTTAAATATTAGGAGAATTATAACCCCAAGAACGTCCTGGCAGTGGGACCAGCTGTCAAGAAAGACTATGGAATCATCATCATTGGAAATATTCCATCGCATTACGCCTACCAACCCATGCAAGTCGCAAAAGCTTCAGGTGCTGGCTCCAGGACAGGCCAACATATTAAGAGAAAGATCGGCCAACCAAGGAAGCCAGAAACCCCCAGGCAACCCAGATTCTTACCTCTTAAAAAGAAAGGCAATTCGATGTAAATCAAAGCAAAACAAAAGGTGATGTCAGTGCAATATTAAGGTGAAGATGTTAAAGACACAATTTGACCATCAGGATCAAGTCTCATGTCATATTTATTTCTACTCCACGGTGTGTCTACATTGTGGACAACACTCCCACATACAGGACTGGAAATTTCACAGGGACAAATTTTAGATGTGACATCTTCTTTTAGGCTGAGGACATTCAGGGTAAGAACTTTCACCTCCTTAAACTTTCTTCCAGTTTCTTGGTTTTTAAATTACACCAGATACTGGTAGATGGGTGTAAGTAGGGCTAAGAGGTTGTAATGGAGTGTAAGGGAGCCTAAACGTAAGGGAAACGAATTCATCTCACCCCTGAATTTGCCCCACAGTTACCTCCTAATGCATATCTCAGGGCCACAGCCATCTAATGGTAGCCTTGTGCTTCCAGATTGCCTCCCCTCACTATCCCGCAGCTCCTTGCAGGCCTGTAGAAGCACATCTCCTGCAGGTATCATTGGGAGTCCACAGACAACTGCTCTCCAGGAAACCCCTTGCACTCAGAGGTGACTGCACTGCATAGAAGAGGAACCCACACTAGAGAGTGCTGACTGAGTCAGGTTTATCTTGCTCCAAAAGTGGGGAAGGAAAAGGACAACAGTCTGGAAAGTGAGCATGTCCCTTGATCCCTGTAAATGAGTCCCCTCATCGCTCAGGTGTGATGTAGCAGATCCTCACTGTTTTAGCACCCCCTGTCCATGGTTGCCACAGCACTGTGGCGGTTTCTCTGCCTGGTAACTCAGCCCTCTGGCCAGGTCAATCTTTAGCCCTCCCCTTCCAGGGACAGACTTGTCCAAACTAAAAGTCCAAAACTGTTTTTAACTGAAACAAAAAAAAAAAAATCTTTCTGCCCTCCCTGAGGCTCTTCTTCAGCCAGCCTTTGGTTCAGCCTGCTGCCCTCTTGCTATTGACAACCATTTTGGAGAGCTTGTACACCCCCCCCCCCCCCTTGGGACTGGTAGGGGAATCCAGTCTCGTCCTCTACTCTGGGTTCCAGCCAGGGCCCTGTAGTGCACCGTTGGTCAGCTCTTTTCCCTGGGCCACTTCCTACCTCGCCTCTTACTTCCCCTCTGGGTCTCCCAGTCTCTCCCCTGTTTGATCAGGGTCTCTCTCAGGCCTTCCTTCCTGCTCTGAGCTGCCTACCTGGCTCTCCTTCCAATTCTTTCCTCAGCTGGGGCCTCTCAGCACTTAAACCTGGCTCCTTTTATGAAGAACTCACTCGATTCCTCTCAGGTGGGGCCTATCCTGTAATCAGGGTTGACTTAGCCCCAGGCTCTCCAGCCCAGACAAGCCACCCTGTTATAATCCCACTCCCTCCCACCCTCAGCCTTTCTCCTTTCAACCTGTGGATTTGGAACCTCATCAGAAAGGCTTCCATGGGGTCAACGCGGAAGGGCGAACAGCTGGCACTCTGCTCATAGAAGCAGAGTGGAGCATTGAGCTCTGTGATCAGGTCTTTCACTCCATGATCAGACAGTATGGAACTATTACCCCTTGACATACTAGTGGCCTACTCAGTATTTATTTTACCAATGTGGGTTAAATATGTGGAAACACCAGCCAGGATCAAAGCCCCACTTGGGAGTCACTGTACAAACACACGAAGATACAACCCGTGCCCAGATAAGCTTAAATGTCAGAAGGCAAGTGACACATAAATGATGTGAAAAGAGAGAGACAATAAAATAGATGCAATTTAGATACATAAACATATTTCCAATTATTATAAATTGATTAAATAAATTTAATCTATCCCCATCTGCCATTTAATCTAGCCATTAAACGACTGATTTCTTACAGTCGAATTTCTCATGTTACTAAGTAACTAACGCACAGCACAATGGCTCACTGAAACATTAACCGCCAGATTTTCAAGTTCTCAGCATCCACAGTTGTGACCAGATTTTTTTAAGTTAATTTTTAATTGATTTCCATAAAGACACAGACAATGAAAACTACAAAAAGATAAATGATTTACAGCTTGTGTGTTTCCAAATGCTGACTGCTTCACGGGATCTCCAACAGAATTATGGAATTACACAATTTTACAACTTTTCATAGCTGCAAAACCAGGCAATACAAAACCAGACAATACTACATAAACATAGCATGTTAGGGTGGGGGTAACAGTAATAAAATAGAAGACACACACATGAATTGGGAGAGGAGGGAAAGGATGTGACTGGAAGGGGGGAGGGAAAAGAAGGAGGGGTTAGCTTTTGACAAGAGTTTTCAACTCCTACTTAACCACCTAACCAAAGGCCAAAATGGCTCCACACCCACCACTTCCTATTGTGACACTTACAGACAGATTTTCAAAAGGTCTCAGCCAGAGGCAATATGTGTGTGGGGGGGGGGAGGGAGGGGAGGAATATGGGGTCACATGCCCCCTGCAGATTTGCAGCTTGGCTTGTACTGAGCATGCTCACACTGGACCGAGCATGCTCAGTAACACTGCTGAAGCCGGCTGTCCTCACTCTGCCTCCCCACTATCGGCTGGTCTCAGCACCCAATATACTGAGCACTTTGGAAAATCTGACCACTTATTTTGCTGCCTAAATGGAATCTGAGACGTTCTGAAAATCTGAGGCTTCTCTAAGTTACACCAAGGGACTGAACGGACCCCTGGCTGACCCCAGGATCATGGTTGGGCCAGGAGGAAGAAGATGGCAATAACCCCACATTTTCAAATGCTGCTCTTTCCCCACTCTGTATCTAAAATACCTACATAAAAATATTTATTTTTAAATCTCTGTAACACTTATGTGAGATTTCTTGCTTCTGTTATTATATGGAAAGCTATCCATATAGATAAGTGATAGGCATCTTCTAAATATCAAAAATAGACAGACTGACTTCAGTAGGACTTCTTGAGTGAACAAGGATTTCTTGAACGAATAAGGGCCAACAGGATCAGGCTGAAGTTTATATTTCTTATAACCAATAATGGGCCACATTGATCACTGATGTAGCTCCACAGTAGAGTCACACCAGGGATGAATTTGGCCCAGTGATTATTAATCCTCTTACATTTTCTCAAATCACTAAGTAATAAAACCATGACAAGTTTATATGACAAAAATGGGACTAACTAAAGAAGTAGGAACCTTACTTCTCAATTTCCTGGCTTCTGCCACAATTTGGCCCTTAACCTTAGCATTACATTTGTTTTTGTTTTGAAAATTAGTGTGAAAAGAAACAGAAATGTGTCCAAGCCCTCAAAATAAAAACAAAAAAATACAATATTATTTCAAGAGCTTCCATGCAAACTAGTAGCTGTTTAGAAGTGGCATTAAGGCACGTTGAAACTGTTTTTGGACAGAAAATTGAGTTTTACACTATAAAACATGTTTTTATGTACAGTATCTGCTTTCTGCGAGAAATGTCAAATTTTCATCAAAAACTGTATTTTTTCAGTCAAAACCCAAAAACTTTCAGATTTCAGACCAAAGTGTGGAGTTTTCTAATGAAAATTCAAAATTTTCTGAGGGAGAAACCCATTTGCTGACCATTTCTAATTGAAATATGTAGAAACATAATAGGGGCATAGAACTGGAAGGGACCTCCTAGTCAGCCAGTCCAATCCCTTGATATCACAGTCAACACTGTTTTATAAGCCGATTCATAAACGTATCAAGCTCCATCTTAAAACTCGTTAGATTGGTTGCCTCCACTACTCCAACTGGGAGGCTGTCCAAGAACCTTATTCTAATGGCTTGAAACTAGGGCTGTCAAGCGATTAAAAAAATTAGTCGCAATTAATCGTGCGATTTGAAAAATTATTCACGATTAATTGCACTGTTAAACAGTAATGGAATACCATTTATTTAAATATTTTTGGATGTTTTCTACATTTTCAAATATATTGATTTCAATTATGACACAGAATATGTATACAGTGTTCACGTTACAAATATTTGCACTGCAAAAAACAAAAATAGTATTTTTCAATTCACCTAATACAAGTACAGTAGTGCAATCTCTTTATCACGAAAGTTGAACTTACAAATGTAGAATTATGTACAAAAGAATAAGTTCATTCAAAAATAAAACAATGTAAAACTTTAGAGCCTACTTCAGCCAATTGCTCAGACAAACAAGTTTGGTTTCAATTTGCAGGAGATAATGCTGCCTGCTACTTGTTTACAATGTCACCTGAAACTGAGAACAGGCGTTCGCCTGGCACAGTTGTAGCCAGCGTCGCAAGATATTTATGTGCCAGATGCACTAAAGATTCATATGTCCCTTCATGCTTCAACCACCCTGATGACGGATTCTGCTTGATAACCATCCAAAGCAGAGCAGACTGATGCATATTCATTTTCATCATTTGAGGCAGAAGCCACCTGCAGAAGGTTGATTTTCTTGTTTGATGGTTCGGGTTCAGTAGTTTCCACATCTGAGTTGCTCTTTTAAGATTTCTGAAAGCATGCTCCACACCTCGTCCCTCTCAGATTTTGGACGGCACTTCAGATTCTTAAATCTTGGGTCGAGTGCTGTAGCTATTTTTAGAAATCTCACATTGGTACCTTTTTTGCATTTTGTCAAATCTGCTGTGAAAGTGTTCTTAAAACTAACGTGCTGGGTCATCATCCGAGACTGCTATAACATGAAATATATGGCAGAATGTGGGTAAAACAGAGCAGGAGACATACAATTCTCCCCTAAGGAGTTCAGTCACAAATTTAATTAACGCATTATTTTTTTAACGAGCATCATCAGCATGGAAGCATGTCCTCTGGAATGGTGGCCAAAGCATGAAAGGGGCATATGATTGTTTAGCATATCTAGCATGTAAATACCTTGCAACGCTGGCTAAAAAAGTGCCATGCGGAGGCCTATTCTCATTTTCAGGTGACATTGTAAATAAGAAGCAGGCAGCATTATCTCCTGTAAATGTAAACAAACTTGTTTGTCTTAGAGATTGGCTGAACGAGAAGTAGGACTGAGTGGACTTGTAGGCTCTAAAGTTTGACATCGTTTTGTTTTTGAGTGCAGTTATGTAACAAAAAAATCTACATTTGTAAGTTATGCTTTCACGATAAAGAGATTGTACTACAGCACTAGTATGAGGTGAATTGAAAAATACTATTTCTTTTGTTTATCATTTTTACAGTGCAAATATTTGTAATCAAAAATAATAATATAAAGTGAGCACTGTACACTTTTTATTCTGTGTTGTAATTGAAATTAATATATTTGAAAATGTAGAAAAACAACAAAAATATTTAATAATTGCAATTGGTATTCTATTGTTTAGCAGTGCGATAAATTGTTTTAATCACGATTAATTTCTTTGAGTTAATCGTGTGAATTAACTGAGATTAATCGACAGCCCTACTTGAAATGCTCTTCTAATTTACAACCTAAATTTGTTCATGGCCACTTTATACCCATTTGTTCTTGTGCCAGTTTTATCCTTCTTCCTCCCTGGTGTTTACCTCTCTGATTTATAGAGAGCAATAATATCCCCCCTCTGCCTGGGTTTTGCTAGGCTAAACAAGCCAAGCTCTGCTAGTCTCCTCTTATAAGATAGGCTCTCCATTCCTCTGATTATCTTACTAGCCCTTCTCTGCACTTGTTCCAGTTTGAATCCTTGAATAATGGGTGAGCACCATGGCACAATTTTAAAGTTTGGCTGGAAACTGGCTTTCCATTATTCTGGTTCCTAGCACATCTGTGTCAGCTGAAATATCACGATGCCAGTTTGAAGGAATCATAGACTATGAGGGTTAGAAGGGACCTCAGGAGGTCATCTAGTCCAACCCCCTGCTCAAAGCAGGACCAATCCCCAGACAGACTTTTGCCCCAGATCCCTAAGTGGCCCCCCTCAAGGATTGAACTCACAACCCTGGGTTTAGCAGGCCAATGCTCAAACCACTGAGCTATCCCTTCCTCCAAGGGCCAAATGTGCTTAGGCCCCTTAAAGAAGGCCCACACCACCAACCACCAGCACCAGTACCTGTCCCCAACCTGTCCCGAAATACAGGGTACCCGGCCAGTTTGCCAGGATCCAAGTTAATGGTGAAGTGAACTTACCAAATCATCACTAGAATTCACTCCTCAATGTCAGAAATATTTGACCTCATGACGACCTTGAAGTATACAAGTTACTGGGAACCAGTATTAGTACTGACAGCTAAAACCACTAAAGAGAACATTTCAAGGCAGACAGGAGTCACATAGCTTTAGAACTAGAACGAAGCCAATTCATGAACCTACATATTCTTATTAAACTGCTTAAACCAACACATTGTGCTATTTCTAGTGTTCCAGCACAGTACATATATCCTAAACCACAAGGCATAAAGAATGGGGTTTCTAACGTCGTTGCCAGCACATTTTTTAAAACACTATACAGTTCATAAAATGCTCGGCATGCACCGCTGGATTCATTTATATCCATTAGAAAGGAGCCAGATGAGCAGGACAGTTTTATTTTCACTTTAAGATCTCTTGGTGCTGCATGCTGTCCTAATAGCGACAGACTCCCGATGACGACCAAAATACTGTGCAAGAAAATAATCAACAGTTGCTGTCTGCTTCGAATGGAGACAGAGGTATAAATTAGTATTGTATTTAGGGTGCAAGCACTAGAAACACATAAATGTGATCCAAACTGGCTATGCAATTAAGGCCTGATCCAAAGCATGCTGAAATCAGTGGTAGTCTTGCCCTGAACTTCAATGAGCTTTGGATCAGGTCCCTAACAACTGTAAAAACAAGGGGCCCCATTATCCTCTCTCACCACTTTTACACTTATGTAACTTCTTTGAATTCAATGGAGTTACTACTGATTTATATCAGTGTAACTGAGAGAAGAATCAGATTTTTTTCTTTCCCTTCTCTCAGTGATTTCCTTTCCCCTTTGTACTGCTCAGAACAGTAACTGAATCATGAACTGTATAACATAAATCTGTGACTCTGTTACTTATCTGTAATTTAATTCTGTAGCTGTTATTAAATCCACACAATGCCTACCCGTACACTGGGATGGGCGCTATTATGGAAAATCACGTTTATTACTTATCATTAGTTTTCCAAGTGGGCAAAGAATGACAGTATTGTAAGAATATAATCATAGAATCTTAGGGTTGGAAGGGACCTCAGGAGGTCATCTAGTCCAACCCCCTGCTCAAAGCAGGACCAATCCCCAAATGGCCTCCCTCAAGGATTGAACTCACACCCCTGGGTTTAGCAGGCCATTGCTCAAACCACTGACCTATCCCTCCCCCCACTCATAAAGCGATCAACTCATAAAGCAATACATTGGAAATGTGGCCTTAAAGACATCATTTAGAGACAGATTCTTGATACTCTTACTTATGCAGGGTAGCAGTATCCAAATCCATAAGGGGTCCCATTGACTTCAGTAGGATTATCTGGAGTATTCAACATAACTAAGGATATCAGAATCCGGCCCTTGGGGGTCTAACACTGTAGGCCCACATCCTCAAAGGTACTTAGGTGCCTAACTCCCATTGAAATCAATGGGAGGATCTGGGCCATACTGTTTACCATTATTATTAAAATCAATAGGACTTTTGCTCCAGGACTGAGACCTTCAGGAGATCATGGGTTAAGTTTCCCTCTGTGGATTTGAGGTCTTTATTCTATAATGACCAAATTCTGGTCCTATGAGAAAAGTCCTCAATGCAGGGTTTTGATTGATAGAACTATGTATATGTAGGGCAGAACCCCAGTTCAGGGGACCTGTTGCAGACAGTAGACTAGATTCAGATACACAGAGCTGAAGAATACCTTCAGTAACCTAAGAAGAGCTCTGGGTAAGTTCAAAAACTTGTCTTTTTCCCAACAGAAGTTGCTCCCATAAAAGTATTACCTCACTCATCTTGTCTCTGTGAACTGTCTATTGACTTCAGTGGGCTTTGGATTAGGTCCTAGCTCTTTAAAAACCAGTGTTACAGGTAAACTTTCATGGCTTGCTTAGACAGTAATAAATCTAATTGCCTCGTGTGGGTGGATTAAGATGGAATTATATATTATAAATTCAACAAACCTCAGGAGTTTTTCTAAATTGTGCCTGGCAGCTTTAAATTCACATAGATTTGTCAATTGTAGTCTGACTCTTATGAAAGGGGTCTTACATTTCCAGCCTATATCCCTTATAAGTCAGACAATTATGCTCCCACTCTGCTAGTTCCCCCCTTCCCCCCCCCCGCCCTGCTGACTTCTCCCATGAGAATGCTAAAGGAATTCAGCCAACTTTAAAAGTCATATTTCTCCCCTTTGATGACAGATATTGGTTTAGTGGGCAGTCAGTATCTAAGATCTCCACAGTCATCAGCAAAAAAAACCCAAACATATTTCAGGCCAAATTCTGTCCTGATTTACTGACTCCAATATGATTACAAAGTCCACACTGACAGTTACAGCACTAAGGGCCAGACTTTCAAAAGTACTCAAGGCTTGTCTACACAAACATTCAGTTGGCAGAAAACTGGGGAGTGAATCTATCCTGCACTAGCCTGCCACAAACTAAGGGCCGATCTACACTTAAAATGCAGCATCGGCACAGCTGCACTGCTGTAACGCTTTAATGAAGACGCTCTAAACTGACAGGAGAGAGTTCTCCCGTTGGCATAGTTAATCCACCTCCTCAAGAGGTGGTAGCAATGTCAGTGGGAGAAGCTTTCTTCTGCCAACATAGCGCTGTCTACAGGGGGGATTAGGTGTGCATAACTGCATCTCTCAGGGGGTGTGGATTTTTCACACCCTGAGCGATATAGTTATACTGATATAGCTCTGTAGTGCAGACCAGACCTAATTGGCCATATGGACCCTGCTGATGCACATTCACAGTTTGCTAATGCTCTTTGATCTAATCCTCTTTGAAATGGACTAGTGGACCAGTTTGCTGTGAACTAGTTGTTCATGTAGACAAGCCCTTAGTTACAGATAAGAATGAGAGTTAGCCATTTAAATGGTTTAGGTGCTTTTGAAAATCCCTCTAGGCACCTATGTGCATCTTTAGGTGCCTAAATACCTTTGAAAATCTGACCCCAAGGGCCTCCTTCTGCTCCCATTGAACTCAATGGCAAACTCCCACATTAGTTTTAATGGGAGGTGGATTGGGACCTCAGGGTAAAACTGTCCTCTCACATCTGCTCTGTTATTCTGCTTTCCCTGCATGCACCAGAAGTTGTCAAAATTGTTCATGCCCTGGGGTGTTTAACGCCTACATTTCTATGGGTGTTTGCTGAGTCAAACTGGCGGAACTGTCACTACTGCTAAGTAAAAACATCTTCAGGCATTTGGAGGCAAAGTCATTGTGGAAGATAGGCAGGGAGGTTTTGTCAGTGAAAAAGTTAATAGGTCTTATGCTCAGCTCGTGTACATGAGCATGATTTCACTGACTTGGGTGGGGCAGTGCAGATTTGCACCAGCTGAGGATATGGCCAGTTCAGACAGTAAAAGGAAAGAGAGGAAAAACCCAGCAATGAACCATTTCACCTGCAGCACTCTGCCCTTCAGAGGAATCTGTATCAAAGTCCCTTTTCCTAAGAAGAACAGGAGTACTTGTGGCACCTTAGAGACTAACAAATGTATTAGTCTCTAAGGTGCCACAAGTACTCCTGTTCTTTTTGCGGATACAGACTAACACGGCTGCTACTCTGAAACCTTTTCCTAAGGTTCTCTTTTGAATGAAGAATTGTGATTTTTACTCAGTACTTAATGACCTGTGTTTGGGACCAAAGGGTCCCAAAATGATTTGTAAACCATGGGCCTCATCCTAATCTCTTTTATATGGTGTAAATCAGGACCAAACCCTCTATAGACACAGCACTCTTGCAACGTAGCTTTCTCTGAGGCAGACAATCAATTGCCATGCTTGTTTCTACTATGCCTGCCTCTGACCTTGCAGTCACAAGCACTAACCGACCAGTCTTGATGCAGAGGGAGTTGACACTGTATGTCCAGTAATAATAATACACAATTGTGTTCCGGGTCTCCTTGTGCTGTTGTGTCTGATGTGTAAACTCCTCAAGGCAGGGACTGTCTCTCACTGAGTTTGTATAGTGCCTTGCACAACAGGCTCCTGACCTAGTCGGGGCCCCTAAGAACAACGTAATATGAAGAATAAATAAGGTGTGTGGGGGGGGGAAGGAAACCTTTATCAACCAAATCATCCGGTTGTTTTGGAGCTTTCAAACGCTGGCTTTCACCAGGCTCTGAATTCTCTGCAATGATTTCAGCACATTGCTCCTTTAAAGCCCTCGCACAAGGATTTTTTTTCTTTGATTGTGTTTTCTGTTTAAATAATTACATATGAAAAAAGCCTAAGAGAAACAGGCTGTGCCGTCTTAGTGGGAGCTTTCCTCCACTCGCCCCCCCCCCCTTTTTATGATAAAGAACAACCCTATAATTACTCGATACAAAACACTTCCCATTGAAAATCCCAGAGGCTCCAAATGGTCTTACTCTAAGTCACTGCATTTCTCAACCAAGGTATGAGAAAAGGTTAAAAAGAAAGCAGCCTCTGGCAGGGGAAATAAATAAATAAATACCGTGTGGTTTCATTTGTGGGGTCAGTAGTGCCGGGATGGCTAGGTTTCTTTCCAGCTTATAGTTCTCTGGGGGTCTTCAAGGGTTTTGCACAACACAAACATAGTATTACCTCCCCATATGGAAAGTGCCCAAGCATTTTTCTTCCCCCCATAAACCCCAGCTTTGAAATGAACACATCTTGAAAGCACAGAGCTCATTTTGAGGTCCTAACCAGAGAGCTCAAATCTCCTCTTTTCTTTCCCCCAAAGACATTTGCATTTAAAAATAAATTTACTGTAAACAATTCCAGAGATCTCCATGGAAAGATTTTTGAAAGGGGCTGGGTGAGGTCAAAATGAGCAAAGAGGATCGTGTTTGACCATGATTTGAAGACAGGCACATAGGCTAACTGGTGCGTTAAACCATATGGGCAATCTAAGTATGTATTAATAATTATGGTAGAAATGCTGTGGGCAATATTGATTCTGATTGGAGATGGGAGTCCATTGGAATCTTTGTTAGTAGCTGATCTTGTAGACATCCAACTGGGCCCAACACTGTTGGGGTTTGTGTGTATTTAATAGCAGCAATTGTTTTTGTTTATCTGCCTGCAGTTAAGTGGCTCTGCCTTACTGCCAGACAGTCCCATAAGAAACAGGGCTGACGCCTAACGGCCCCATCAGCCTAAGCCACATTCACTTCGATGACACTGGCAATGACACAGCTCCCCAGGAAACTAATACCAAGCAACAGCTGAAAGCAATAAAACAAATGAAAAAAGCTGGGAAGCACAAGCTGTAATGGAACAACCCATGCACTTGGCTATACTCGGAGTGTATTTGTAGCAGTTTTATAACTATGTACACTTTACTCGCAAGGATGAGGCTGTTCAAACATTTCCTTGTCAACAATTGTTGAATTGTTTTTGTTTCCACTTATGCGCCAGAGTCTGAGACTTCAGATGTTAAGATTTTTTGCTCTTGAATGAATTATAATATTGTAACAAATCTTTGGCCACCTAAGACTTCATGCCACCATATTGCCCAATGATGGCTATTTAAAACTTCACTGTCCTACTGGAGCTAGAACTGAGATCTTCCTGCTCTAAATGCACAAGCCCCCACCACGAGCTAATGGAGATTCACCATTAGCAGTTGCCAGAGGCGTATGACACACAGTTGAGCAGCTCCAAGTGGTACAGAGCAGTCGTACCCCCACACACCATCAAGCTCACTACAGTGTTGAAGTTGCACAAAGAGGCCCCGAGGAAGACTCTCAAAAAGTCTCTAGACCTGACTTGTTTAAATTTCTCTCATGCTGGATCATTTTACCTAGAGCTGCATGGAGCCTCACCATTACAATTTTCAGAGCACTCTGCAAACCTTCCCCATAGTCTGGTTCACATGTGAATCACAAGCTGCAAATATGTAACTAACACAAGTGCAAATGCAAACTTGAATCCTTAGATTCCACATCTGTATAGCAGGGGCGCTCAGGTTTCGTTCAAAGTTTATGAATGCTTTGAAAATGAAAAGCTCTACTTAAGTGCTAAGCACGATGGAGCAGACTTGTTTCATGTGCCTACATGCCCATTTGAACACCAGCAATGGAGGACTTAGATGCCCAGCCTCAGCACTGATGTTTCAAAGCAGCAGGTATGTTTCAGACATACCCTTGGAACCTGGTTGGCAGAGGTCCTTATTTTGCCAGCCTACCTGGAGGCAGGTGGTATTGTTACACATGGAGGGTGAATCCCACATACAGTGTGTTTCATATGTCCCCAGGTTCAGATGGATCATTCAGCACATGTAGAATTTTGTTTTAACCCACCTGAGGCCTGGGATGGTCTCTTCAATCTAGGGATTATTTATTTGTATACTATGGAACTGAGGGGGCCTTAAATGGGCCCAGTTTGGTGATGTGCTCAGGGCCTCCTACAAGGTGCTAATCAACTTCTGCTCCCATTAACTACATGTCTCGCTAGCTCACTGGACAAGCGATTGGGGAAAGGAACAAGTACCAAGAGTTGTCCCAGAGCCAACAAGAAGTAAAAAGCTACGGCTGCGGACGGACACGTGCCAGTCATACTCCAGCCAGACCTTTTCTTCAGAGGTCCCAAATGTAGAACATGTGATAGTAACAGGAAGTCAAGGAACAAATAAGAGTAAATTGGCTCTGACTCAAGCATTACATCTCTTGTTGAGGAAGATTGATACTACTGGCTGCTGCTGGAATAGCGTTTGGCCTCTACATTTGTATTGCTGTATATGCACCATTGAAACAGGAACATTTAAGAGAGACTTGCCATAGACTAGCAGGAACATTTACAATCGGTGCTCAGATACAACGGTGATGGTGGAGAATAGATGGAGAGTGATTGCAATGCACTTGTGAAATAGCTGATAAATTAGGGTAATGCACCCTGGCCACACGCATGTATGGGCCCTACTCTGAGGAGCACAGATCAAACCCAGGATGGAGCTTTAATGCCTAAAACAAAAGCCTCTACCACCACAATTACAGGATTGCTCCTTCAGCTAAGAGTAAGTAGCAGGCTATTATAATTAAGGCTGTCAAGCAATAAAAAAATTAATCACGATTAACTGTGCATTAAAAATTAACTGTGATTAATCGCGCTGTTAAACTAGAATAGAATACCATTTATTTAAATATTTTTGGGTTTTCCACATTTTCAAATATATTGATTTCAATTACAAATACAGAGTGCAAAGTGCACACTGCTCCCTTTATATTTATTTTATTACCAATATTTGCACTCTAAAAAACAAAACAAGTGCTGTAGTGCAATCTCTTTATCATGAAAGTTGAACTTACAAATGTAGAATTATGTACAAAAAATAACTGCATTCAAAAATAAAACAATGTAAAACTTTAGATCCTACAAGTCCACTCAGTCCTACTTCTTGTTCAGCTAATCACTCAGACAAACAAGTTTGTTTACATTTGCACAAGATAATGCCGCCCACTTCTTGTTTACAATGTCACCGGAAAGTGAGAACCACCATTCCACCATTCCAGAGGACATGTGTCAATGCTGATGATGGGTTCTGTTTGATAACGATCCAAAGCACTGCGAACCGGCGCATGTTCATTTTCATCATCTGAGTCAGATGCCACCAGCAGAAGACTGATTTTCTTTTATGGTGGTTCGGGTTCTGTAGTTTCCACATCTGACTGTTGCTCTTTTAAGACTTCTGAAAGCATGCTCCACACCTCGTCCCTCTCAGATTTTGGAAGGCATTTCAGATTCTTAAACCTTGGGTTGAGTGTTGTAGCTATCTTTAGAAATCTCAGATTGGTACGTTCTTTGCATTTAGTCAAATCTGCAGTGAAAGTGTTCTTAAAACAAACAACATGTGCTGGGTCATCACCCAAGACTGCTATAACATGAAATATATGGCAGAATGCGGGTAAAACAGAGCAGGAGACATACAATTCTCCCCCAAGGAGTTCAGTCACAAATTTAATTAATGCATTCTTTTTTTAATGCACTTCATCAGCATGGAAGCATGTCCTTTGGAATGGTAGCCGAAGCATGAAGGGGCATAAAATATCTGGCACATAAATATCCTACAATGCTGGCTACAAAAGTGCCATGTGAATGCCTGTTCTCACTTTCAGGTAGGGTGACCAGATGTCCCGATTTTATAGGGACAGTTCTGATTTTTGGGGCTTTTTCTTATATAGGCACCGATTACTCCCCACGCCCATCCCGATTTTTCACACTTGCTGTCTCGTCACCCTACTTTCAGGTGACATTGTAAATAAGAAGCGGGCAGCATTATCTCCCATAAATGTCAATGAACTTGTTCAGCCAATCACCAAGACTGAGTGGACTTGTAGGCTCTAAAGTTTTACATTGTTTTGTTTTTGAGTGCAGTTATGTAACAACAACAAAATCTACATTTGTAAGTTTCACTTTCACGATAAAGAGATTCCACTACAGTACTTGTATGAGGTGTACTGAAAAATACTATTTCTTTTGTTTATCATTTTTACAGTGCAAATATTTGTAATTAAAATAATAATATAAAGTGAGCATTGCACACTTTGCATTCTGTGTTGTAATTGAAATCAATATATATTGAAAATGTAGAAAAACATCCAAAATATTTAATAAATTTCAATTGGTATGCTATTGTTTAACAGTGTGATTAAAATTGTGATTAATCACAATTAATTTTTTTAATCACAATTAATTTTTTGAGTTAATCGGGTGAGTTAACTGCGATTAATCAACAGCCTTAGTTATAACTCAGCTGGTGTATTACATTATCATGGGGAAAAATGAATAGTCTAGTGGCTATGCACAGGCCTCGGAGTCAGGAATTTAGGTTTCTCTTCCTGGATCTGACATAGACCTGCTGTGTGATTTTATGTAAATTACTTAATCTCTTCTCATGACTCAGCCCTCTGGCCAGGTTACTTAAAGTCCCACCCCTTCCAGCATATCTGTCCCACACAACACTGGTCATCAGTATGACATCTTCTGCCTCTCCAGGCTCATTTTCCATTCCACTGTTCTGTCAAGTAGTGGCCCAGGGTTTCCCCCGGGAGTCTTGAACCAAACCAGACATGCCAACTCTCGTGGATTTATCATGAGAGATGCGATTTCTGCGTGAAATTAAGCCTCACTCATGGTCTTGCGATAGAACTCTTAAATGCTAGGATTTTTTTTCAGCCCAGTGAGGAGGGGCTCCCACTGGGAGGTCAGCCCCAGGTGGCCAGGCTTCTCCTGTCAGCCCCTGGCACAGAAGTGATGCATGGGGGGGAGCACATGCCCCCCCAAATTTCTGCCAGGGTGGGAGTCAAGCTGAGCATGGCTGAGAGGGACGTGCCTGGGAAAGGCACAGGCACCTAGCGCTCCTGCTGAGCTCCTCTGGGAAGTGCCTGGAGCAGGATTCCCTGTAAGCTGTGCAAACATATGGCTGCGCAGTGATCTTGTTACTACTGCACACATCACATGGCTGGGAGCACGGCCGGCACCTGAGTCCTGCTCTGTATGCCAGGCCCTCAACCTTCTGAAACCATAGTGGTGTCTCTTGGTGTAGAGAACTGGGAAGTGGGACGGATCCAAGGCTTGCTGGCCAGGGTAAGGAGTGAGGCGGAAGAGGCAGAGGGTCCTGGGAAGGGGATGGATGTAGAGGCTTATGTGGGAGAGTTAGCTATAGTTGCCACTAGGACCTCTTTGTGTTGGGGGAGTGGAGTCACAGTGGCAAGTTTCTCTGCGTCTCAGAGGTGGCAACCCTAACTGATGTCAATGGGAAATGAGGGAGATCAGCACCTTGCAGGAGGCAGCCGGCCCCTACAACGTCGGGCACTTGTTTGCTTAGAGTGCTTATCTCATGAAGCTCATTGCAATAGCAGTGTTGCCAGCTCTTGGGATTTAAACATGAGACTCATGATATTGGGGGGTTTCTTAGACCCCCAACTGCTGAAATCAAGAAATTGCTGGAAAATCTCAGCTTTCATTAATGAAAAAGTGTCTAGCCTGCGTGGTTGCAGAGGAAAAGTTGAAAATGTGACCTGAGAGCACCTCAAAGGCTCAGAAACCGGAAGGGAAATAAAGCAAAGCCACATTTCATTAAAAAAAAAAAATCCTCATGATTTTTAAGCCAATCTCATGATTTTGGGGGGTCTGACTCACAATTTTCCAGTGGCGAGGCGTGGCAACACTGCCAGCTCAAAAGCAAATACAAAAACAACTTCTGCCCCTGTTCTCTAGCGTTTGCACCCCACCCTTTACAGTGGGTCGATAGGGGAACCCAAGCTTTCCCTCCGCTCTGGATTCTAGCCCAGGGAGCCTGTAGTGAACAGGCAAGTCTGCATGTTCAGACCATCCCTTGCTTCCTCAGCCGATGATTAAGCCTTTCCATTCCTACGCCCAGTGTGTATCTGTATTTGTCTCAGGCTCCGCAGCTTGGCAAGGTTCACCCTTCTTTCAAGGCAGGGGCTCCCCTCCTGGAGATCCCCAACAACTCTCAAATGAAAATACAAACTTAAGACACTTCTGCCTGCCTCCGGCAGGAACTTTAGTCCTTGTAATGTTCCCTGTGCACAGTTCCTCAAGGAAATACAAACTCCCAGGCCTGCATCCCCTGGAGTCTTGCCCACTATTTCAAGATCCTCCACAGGAGCTTACCGCCCTTTGCGGTGGCCCCAGTTCTCCTCCCACCTCACTCCTCTCAAGCCTTTTCCCAAGAGCAGGAACTCCCAATCTCTTCTATCTCCCCCTTCCCAACTGAGCTTTTTCTCCCTCCCTAGGTCGTCCTAATCCTTTCCCAGCTGTGTCAATAATGGCAATTAAGCCATTCTGTCCAGATCAGCTGGGGGACAGTTTCTGCATCACAAGCAAACCTGAACCCAGATCCCCCTGTGACAGTATTCCCTGGAATTTGTCCGGGTCCCAGGATTATCCCTCCTAAAGAGCTATGCTATTTACATGAGGCAGTGTTAGGGCTGTACTAGCTTTGCGACTCAAACCGAAGAAGGACCCAAAAATCAACCTGGGTCCAAATTTGAACTAGAGTCAGTAAATGTCACAGCCAGGGCTAGAACTCAGGAGTTCTGCTCTCGCAATGCCATGCTTAGGCCACCACACTTTCAGGCACCGCTGAGCCTAAGTGCCCACCTACGGGAGTAGGCTGCATGCTAGACATCTGTCTTGAGAGTATTTCTTTAACAACGCCAATAACTGCATTCAAAGCAGGAGGGAACTATTTTACCGAATCCCCTTTTTAGGAACAGGGGCCAGTGAGCGCAGGTTGCAAAACACCCAGGTACCCAGAGGTTTCCTATCACAGTGGTTCTCAACCAGGGGTCCGAGGCCTCTTGGGGGGCTGTGAGCAGGTTTCAGGGGGGCCACCAAAATAAACCAGAGTGCTGGCATTAGACTCGCTGGGGCCCAGAGCAGAAAGCCAAAGCACAAGCCCTGCTGCCCGGGGCTGAAAGCCGAAGCCTGAGCAACTTAGCTTTGCAATTGCCCTGCTTGCTACCCCCTAATGCTGGCCCTGGCTTTTAATCGACTGCATATGCAGAAAACCAGTTGTTGTGGCACAGGTGGGCTGTGGAATTTTTATAACATGTTGGAGGGGCCGAGAGAGAAAAAGGTTGTGAACCCCTGTTCTACCATACTCCCTGGTATGCTCTGTGCGCATGACAGACCTAATTAAATCATTCCAAATAAATAACAGTTTTTGACTGATAGTCGTCAGGAAGCAATGTAATGACTTCCCATATTTCAGCTATAAATCACGTCCCTGACAATTACTGACTCCTGCATCAAATTGCCATTTGGTCTAAATGCTTTTATTACATTCAATTGGATTATAAAACCTTGGCCATCTAGTGAATTTGGTTTGAGCTGTAAATCTCTCCATCTAGGAATCCGGCAGACAGCTCTGCTTACCTTTCAGTGAGAAGGAATGCAGGAGAGTGCCTGCAATGAATAAAGAATGAGGGGGTCCTGAGGTAGAGCAGGTGAATATAGCTGCTGTTAGGAGGACTGTGGTGTGTGCATCTTAATTGGATTGCAAAAGCCATGGAAGTGATGGGCCTGCATTTTGCATTGTAACAGAGCACTAGCGTTCTGGTGCACGGGATGCTGACTGTGCAAACAGTCCTAGGGTCCCACTCCCACGCATTACCTATTATATAGTCATGTATCTTTAGTTCTCAAGCCTTCAAACCCAGCTGAGCTGCAACAGCAAAGGGATGTCAGAGATTGCAGAGCAGCCATTTTTCAGAGCTGCTGAACTAGGATTTTAAATTAAGTGGCCAAAGGTGAAATGAGCCTGATGGACAAAAATATCCCATAAATTGATCCATTTTTGCGGAATTCCTTGAAGTCCAAATCCTGGCCTCTGAATAAATGGTCAAGGCTCACATGCCAATCGAGGTGGACAAATCCTTCCCCCAACAGGCCTCACAGTGGCAATGGAACTACAGGCTGCTATGGGACCTAGCGAGAACCAATTCAAGGTTGTTGTTGGTATTCAGGCAGCAGCTGCAAATGGTGGAGCACCACTTCTGGGTCCAAGCAACAAGCACTGACCGGTGGGATCACGTCATAACGCAGGTTTGGGATGATGAGCAGGGGCTGCAGAACTTTTGGATGCACAAGGCTTGAATCTGTGTGCTGAGCTCGCCCCAGCCCTCCAAAATGAGAGCTGCACTGACAGTGGACAAGCAAGTGGAGATCACACTGTGGAAATCTGCAGTGTCAGATTACTACTAGTCAGTCGGGAATCAATATGGAGTCAAGAAATCCACCTGCGGGACTGTTGTGATGCAAGTGTGCTGGGCCATTAATTGCCTCCTGCTATGCAGGACTGTGACTCTGGGCAATGTGCAGGACACAGTGAATGGATTTGCAGCAACGGGGTTCCTGACCGCAGCGGGGTGATAGATGACATATACATCCTTCCTTTGGCACCAGAGGACTTTGCCACAGAGAACATCAGCAGAAAGGGCTACTTTTCTATGGCTATGCAAGCACTGGTGGATCACTGGGGATGCTTCACTGACATTAGTGTGGGCTGGTCAGGGAAGGTGCATGACATTTGCATCTTTAAGAACACAGGACTGTTCAGAAAGCGACAAACAGGGACTTTCTTTCCTGATCGGTGGATTACCATTGAGAATGGTCAGTTTGGGACTGTGATTTCAGTTTACTGGCTCACCAAAGACTGTTTCAAGACTTGTCAGCACCATCATCATTATTCACCCACCCTTCTTTTTCATTGCTTGGCCTTCTTAATAACTTTCCCACCGTTTTCTGAGAAACCATCATTAATCAATTAGGCAATAATGGCCATCGCTGGTAAAATGAGGGTCTGGCTAGAGAATCTTGCCTGTATGCTCGGGGTTTTGCTGATCGCCATATTTGGGGTCGGGAAGGAATTTTCCTCCAGGGTAGATTGGCAGTAGCCCTGGAGGTTTTTCGCCTTCCTCCGCAGCATAGGGCAGGGGTCGCAAGCTGGAAGATTCTCCGCAACTTGAAGTCTTTAGATCACGATCTGGAGACTTCAACAGCAGAGTTAAGGGAAAGTGGGGGGGGTCAACATTTATGGCCTGCATCATGCGGGAGGTCAGACTAGATGACCATATTGGTCCCTTCTGACCTTAAAGTCTATGAGTCTATGAGTCTATACGATTGCACTTCAGGAACCTGTAGATAAATCAAAGTCCTTAGTGTAGGACGCTTCTCCATCGGCAAGGGGACCAGATCTTCAGCTGGTGTGATATGTCATAGCTGGCTTGACTTCAGTGGAGCTGTGTCAATTCACACCTGCTGAGGATCTGACCCATGTACACTGCCAGGTATATTAAACATGTCTGTTGATTTCCCATGGGATCTCTGAGATCAGGTTAGCCAGTCCACAATGGGGGAGAGGGCAGGGGGGATCTAGTGGAGATATGCAACCAGGTGCTTTGGACTGATTTTTACATAGCTTTAGGGTATGTGCAACAAACAGTCATTTTTGCCTTTTTCTCCTTCTACTTTTTGAGCTGAACTGGGAGCGTGTGGTGCTCCAAGCAGGTGTCTTTCAGCTGAATTCATGTGGTTAAGCTGATCTTTATGGCTGGCCTCCTCTAGCACAGGAGGAATAAATCTGGTTTTAGTGTGAAATGTTCTTTGTGGTGTTTCAGCGCTTGCAAATGTGGGAAATCCACATTTTAGGGCAAACCATTTTAAAGATCTGGTGTTTATTGACACCGGCCTGCACTTGTTTGTAGTACTTCAAAAAATAAGGGTTGAGTCAAAGCAGGAACATTTAAAACACTCCCTTCATTGGCCACTTCTAGCTACTGATTTAGGGCTAAATTGTGCCCTATAGGCACAGCCTAAGATATAGGCACAATGCCTTCCAGAGCACACCAGCTGTACTGGGAGGAGAAGGAGTCCCGTTTTCTTCCAAGAATCAGGAGAGAACAAACAAACAAAAAACCCTCCACTGTGTTTACAGAGCATGTTTGAATTAAGCAATTATGGTTCCTTAAGAAGTTTGTAGAATTTAAATGCCACTTTTAGTCCCTTTCCTGGTGCAATGGACTCATCTGTTGACCAGTTACCTACTGGATCTAGCCTAGAGAATTTAGTGTGGGTTAAATATTGACGTTCAGAAGTGCTACCCCACATCCAGCAGTCTGGTTTATAGAGTAGCTATTTAAAATTGCTTTCAAAGGTGCATATGCCTGGGTCAGATTGAAAGGGAGCATAAAAGAACTATGCCCCCCCCCCCCCGCCCGACCACCACCTTTGGTGGCTGCTCATTATCAAATGTAAATTACCGGGGGTGGAGGGAACAGAGAAGAATGACAAGGTTCAGAAACAGCATCTGCTGAAGAAAAATAAAAGGGGAGGAGGAAAGCAGGAAAAAACAGATGAAACACTGTAATTGCTTGGCAACAAGTTGCTATTGTAATTTAGAAAATTGGAAGCATCCGTTCTTAAACAGCTATAGCTTTCTTTCTTTCTTTCTTTCTTTTTTTAAATTGACTGCAGCCCTTGTTTGCGATCAGCTGCGTCGTCCTATAGGATTACTCTCTTTCCCTCACACAGTGCAGTAATGGACCCTTCGTGTTTGGTTATGGGCCATTGAAGAAAGTATTTTGCAATTGTTTTGCAGTGCAGTCATTTAACAAGATTAGAGATAATTTGCCCCTTGGAATGCAAAACTGTTTCTACAGGTGCTAAAGCTTCCTGGCTTTTGGATTACAGGACACATTTTGTCTAGTGCCATTGCATTCAGTGAGGTCTCCAAGGACTGTAAATAACAGAACAGCTACCCTCTGCAGCTGTGAAACTAATTTTCAGGGCTGAGCTACAAGACTTGTAGTTTACAAAGCTCAATGGAGGCAGATAAATATGCACATGCTGGTGTATTAAATGTGTTGATTAACTAATAGCTGTGCATAAATGTGGCTGCCCTTGCAAGTTTGGGGGCTTCAGAGACGCAGCTGTGACCCAGGAGAGAGCGAGCTGCAGGGAGTCAGGCTGAAGCAGTAGCCACAGATTAACTCTGTGCAACAGAAGGGAAGAGGGCCATTTTGACTCAGCCCGTCAGAGGGCCTCAGACTGGCCGTGATCCTCCTGCGCCACAAAGGAGAGACCAAGCCCCAAGATTCTTCTGCATCCATGAGAACTGAAAACCAGCTGAGCCAACTAGACCCCTCCTACACTTGGAACCAGGGGATGACCAGGGTTCGAGGCCACCAGGGACTCCACCCAGCTGAACGGGAGAGCTGTCAAGTCTCCCAGCAAGGGATCGCAGCTCTTCACATCATACTCTAGGCCAGGGGTTCTCAAACTGGGGGTCGGGACCTCTCGGGGTCGCAAGGTTATTACATGGGGGGTCACGAGCTATCAGCCTCCATCCCCAAACCCCGCTTTGTCTCCAGCATCTATAATGGTTTTAAACATTAAAACCACTTTTTTATATATTTAAGGAGGTGGGGGGGGTCGCACTCAGAGGCTTGCTGTGTGAAAGGGGTCACCAGTACAAAAGTTCGAGAACCACTGCTCTAGGCCCACCACCCAGATATAGGGTTGCCAACTTTCTGATTGCAGAAAACCGAACACCCTTGCGCCGCCCCGCCCCTTCTCTGAGGCCTGGCCCCCTGCTCACTCCATCCTCCCTCCCTCCTTCGTTTGCTTTCCCCCACCCTTGCTCACTGGCTCACTTTCACCGGGCTGGGACAGGGGCTTGGGGTGCGGGAGAGGGTGAGGTCTCCGGAGTGGAGCTGAGGATGAGGGATTTCGGGTGCAGGACAGGGCCCAGGGGAGGGAAGGGGTTGGGGTACAGGGGAAGGAGAGGGGGAGGGCTCCAGCTGGGGGTGCAGGCTCTGGATGAGGAGTTTGGGGCGCAGGAGGGGGCTCAGGGCTGGGGCAAGGCTTGGAGTGCAGGAGGGCGTTCGGGATCCGGGCTCTGGGAGGGAGTTTGGGTGCGGGAGGGGGCTCAGGGCTAGGGCAGGGGGTTAGGGTGTGGGATGGGGTGTGGGGTGCAGGCTCCAGGAGGGAGTTGGAGTGCAGGAGGGGGCTCAGGGGTGTGGGATGGTGTTCGGAGTGCGGGGCGGGCTCCGGGTGACACTTACCTGAGGCGGCTCCCGGAAGTGGCGACATCTCCCTCTGCCTCCTAGGTGCAGGCGCGGTCAGGGGGACTCCGCATACTGCCCTCGCCAGCAGGTCCCCCCCCCGCAGCTCCCATTGGCTGTGGTTCCCAGCCAATGGAAGCTGCAGTGTCAGCGCTCAGGATGGGGGCAGCGCGCAGAGCCTTCCTAGCCACCCCTGCACCTAGGGGCCGCAGGGAAATGTCGTCCGCTTTTGGGAGCTGTGCAGAGCCAGGGCAGGCAGGGAGCCTGCCTTAGCCCAGTTGCGTTGCCAACCGGACTTTTAACAGCCCGGTCAGCAGTGCTGACTGGAGCCATCAGGGTCCCTTTTCAACCGGGCGTTCCGGTTGAAAACCGGATACCTGACAACCCTACCCAGATAAGGCCTGTTAGGGACTTTGGGAGGGGCTTTCTCTTTGCGTTGATTTAATTTGTGGGCTTTTAGTTCTTGTTGCAGGACTGGTTGGGACCTCATTTATTTAACTAGCTTGAAACTTTTGTCTATTTTCTTCCCCGTCTTGTATCTTACCCCCTATCCCTTCTGGGAATAAAATGCTGTTTATTACAGCTGGGTTTGAGATAGGGTTGCCAACTTTCTAATTTCTGAAAACTGGTCCCGCCCCGCCCCCAAGTCCCCACCCCTACCCCACCTTTTCCCCAGGCTCAGCCCCTGTTCTGCCTCTTCCCTTGAGGCCCCACCCCTGCTCGCTCCTCCCCCCCCATCGCTCCTTGCTCTCCCCTCTCCTCCTTCCTGGTCGCTCGATCCTCTCCACCTCCCTCCCCCCACCCAGCTGGACTGCCTCTGTTCCAGAGCTGGGATGGGAGCTGCAGCCTGACAAGGAGCCTGCTGCCTGCCTGCCTGCCAAGAGATGCAGGTAGGAGATGGCCCTGGCTGAGCAGGGGCTGGTGTGGCTTGATGACTTGGTGCCTCTCTGCCCCCCACCGGTAACTGGACTTTTGGTGTCCAGTCAGTACCTCTGACCATACACTGCCAGGTCCCCTTTTCGACCTGACCTTTTTTTTGAGAAGGTAATTCCATTTCATGGAAGATTCTGAGGTGTCCAGATTTGGTTTATTTCCAATTCAGAATGAAAACCAGACATTTTGAAATTCTCAGTGAAACAGAATGATTGTTTTCTACCCAGTTCTACCGGGAACTTGGAGCCTTGAGAGCCAGGCTGCTGAGGAGCCGTGAGTTGGCAGGAAACCTGCTTGATTTCTGGTGGAATTTAGTCAAAACCCAAACTGTTTATGTCAGCAGTTCCCAAACTTTTGTACTGGCGAGCCCTTTCACACAGCAAGCATCTGAGTGCGACCCCCCTTATAAATTAAAGCACTTTTTAATATATTTAACACCATTATAAATGCTGGAGGCAATGCGGGGTTTGGGGTGGAGGCTGTCAGCTCACGACCCCCCATGTAATAACCTCGTGACCCCCCCGAGAGGTCCCGACCCCCAGTTTGAGAACCCCTGGTTTATATAAAATGGTTCAATTTTGACACATCGGCAATTCCGATGAAAAAATATTTTGTCCACAATTTTCCTTCCAGCTCTATAGTTTAGCTTTACATTGGGCCTTAGAACTGTAATACCCTAGAAGTCATCGGGTTTGTTACTGGTTTATGCACCCCACCACTAGGTGGAGGAATTGAGCACTAAGAACCCAACCCATTGGTTGGAAGGGGGTCACCGAGTCCTTGGGGGGGCTCCCCACCTGTGGAGATCAGGGGTTCCCCAGAAGGGGGTGATGAATAAGAAAGATGCTTTTATTTTATTTAATAGAAAAGTTGTATTGGGGAAATCCATGCCAAGAAGTTCTGCTTTCCATCTGTTTAAATTAAGCTTGAAAACAATCTCCACCAAAGCGTCTGATCTAAAGCCGGCTGAAGTCAATGGGAAGGTAGGTAGTCTTTTCATTGACGTCAGTGGGCTTTAGATCAAGCCCAAGCAGAGGATCCAGCACTAGTCCAGTTAATCCAGTTCCAGTTCCCTCAGTCTTTCATGTCCACCTTCTTGTAGTGAGGGATTCCATGAATAAAACCATTAGCGATTGAGGCTATGGAAACTCAACAGATATTACCACCAGAACTCAGCTCATTTTTAAAGTGCCCATCGCCACAGATCCTGGGCATACATGACAGGGCTTAATTAAATTAGTTTATTAACATGAGAGAAGTCTGCGACATTTGCATTCAACATTCTTTTTTTCATGGGGAAATCCACATTATGTGTAGAGTTGTACTAGATATCTCAGTGGGAACTGAGGGTATTCAGTACCTCACGTGACACGTTCAGCAGAATACAGGATCAAGCTGCAAATCAGGGGTCTCAAACACCCAGCATGAGGTTCAGGTCTAGCCTGCTTGCTGCTTTTATATCGCTCACATGCCATATTCAGACCCTGAAGAATCTCAGCTTTCACTTTAAAAAGAACTCTGAAGCCCAGTTGGAAAATCTTCCAGTTGTGAAGAGAGGGGAACCATTACGTCTTCCTGAAACAAAGACAAAGGGGTGTGAATACCCCAGTCTCTCGCTCCCCATTCCCGTCACACAGCAGTCAACATGATTTGTTGGTAGGTTAAGTGTGGGTTTGTTTTTTGTTTTTAACTCTGTCCTGTTGAAACTGAAAACCAGTTCATTTGTTAAAAACAACCATGGTCCAGGTATCATGGGCTGGAGTCATTTACAGGTTTCTTTTTTTAGGCTGCTGAATTACAGGCAGCTATTAAAATTACATAGCAGATAAATGTAATAGCTCATTCCTTGGTCTATTCAGAATATACTCCTCTAAATCAAGATACTCATTTGGAGAATATGCTTAAGTGGGCATTTCCAAAGGAAATGACTTATCCTAACAATGAGTGGCAATGAAAGACGTCATTAGCAAAAATTCTATTTAATAAGGACATACATAGCAAGAGCTAAGTGGTGTTTAACCTGGTGCTAAATAGATGTGAAATTCTACGTTCTAATCTTTCAGTGCAGGATTTGTCAAATAAAGATTAGAAAGAGAAATAAAGATGAGACTCAGCAAAAGTTCTTTCATTCCTCTTCTACCATTCACTGCAGTGTTTTATTTCATTGTATGTCTGTTCAGAAGCGTCTGCTTGAGAGGAAGTATGGTGAATGGCTTGGGAACTAGACTAAGGCTAGGTCTACACTACAGCGGGGGGTCGACCTAAGATACGCCACTTCAGCTACGTGAATAGCGTAGCTGAAGTGGCGTATTTTAGGTCGACTTACCTGGCTGTGAGGACGGCGGCAAGTCGACCGCTGCCGCGCCGCCGTCGACTCCGCTTCCGCCTCTTGCCGTGGTGGATTTCCGGAGTCGACGGCAGAGCCATCAGGGATCGATTTTATCGCGTCTTCACTAGACGTGATAAGTCGATCCCCGATAGACCGATTGCTACCCGCCGATCCGGCGGGTAGTGAAGACGTGCCCTAAGATTTAGGTCATGTCTACACTAGAGATCTTACAGCAGCACAGCCGTACCAATGCAGCTGTGCCTGGGTAAGATCTCCTGTGTAGCCACTCTGTGCTGATGGGAGAGAACTCTCCCATCACATAATTAAACCACCCCCAACGAGCGGGGTAGCTATGTCCACATCAGTACTTCTGTTGGTGTTACTTATGTCACTCGGGAGAGGGTGTTTTTTCACACCCCTGAGTGACATACATTTTACCTACAAAAGTGCTAGTGTAGACATAGTCTTAGGAGATCTGGATTGGATTCCCTGCTCAACCACAGGCTTCCTGTGAACATGCGCAAGTCACGGAAGTAGGGTTATCATTATCTCAAATTCCCAAAGAGAGAACACTAGGGGAGGCTGCGGTGGGGGGAGGGGGGAAAAGAGGAGGAAGGAGGAGAAGGAGGGCAGTTGGGGGGATACAGTTTGGGGTGCTGGAGTGGGTATTTGGAGGGTGCTGGAGAGGGGTGTGTGCATACTGGGAGGGGATACCTGGGTGGTGCGGGAGGGGTGTGTGTACTGGGAGGGGTATTTGGGGGCTGCTGGAGAGGATATCTGGGGGTGCAAGAGGGGTGTGTGTACTGGGAGAGGTATTTGGGGGGTGCTGGAGGGGAAACCTGGAGATGGTGGGAGGGGTGTGTACTGGGAGGGGTATTTGGGGGGTGCTGGAGAGGGTACCTGTGGCAGGAGTATTCATTGGAGATGGGGGGCGGTGTCGCTCCCTGTCACAGTGGCATGGCAGCTGGTGCAAGCCCAGAATCCAGCGCCAGCCTGTCACTCAGCACCTCCCTGCGGGACCCTCTCCCAGGGCTGGGAGCTGGGGCTGCAGGGGAATGGACCGATCAGCTGCGGGTGCAGGGGAGGAACCAATCGGGAAGTGGACCGATCAGGGCTCTTTCTGAGCTGCAACTTCTGTTCTGCAAAAAACCCAGATTTTGACTCTTATTTCAAAAATCCAGCCAGACGGACGGAGAGCAGACTACCAAAAAGAGGTTAAATCCGGGAAAACCCAGATGTCAGGTAACTCTAAAAAATAAGCTATCGAAATGGGAATTAGGTGCCTAATTCCTTTGTGTGTCTTGGCCTTATCCTCTCTGGGTAAAATTTTCAAACGTGCCTAAGTTACTCAGGTCTGGTCTACACTGGTGGGGGGATCGAGCTAAGTTAAGCAACTTCAGCTGCGTGAATAACGTAGCTGAAGTCGACGTACTTAGATCTACTCTCCGCAGTGTCTTCACTGTGGTGAGTCAACTGCTGATGCTCCCCCGTCGACTCCGCCTGCGCCTCTCACCCTGGTGGAGTATCGGAGTCGACGGGAGACTAGACATGATAAATCGACCCCCCTGGATTGATCGCTGCCCGGCGATCCAGCGGGTAATGTAGACAAGCACTTAGAAGCATAATGAGACTTAGGCTTTGTGACAATCTGGGTCCAGATACCCCATGAGGAGAACAGAAGACTTAAATCCTAAAAATGAGCTGTGGAACCAACTGATTGCACACTATTACTGTACTATAAAATTATATTGAGTAAGGTCTTTTATGAAAGCTTATAATGTTCTGAATGTAAGGACATAAGAATGGCCCTACTGGGTCAGACCAAGGGTCCATCTAGCCCGGTATGCTGTCTTCTGACAGTGGCCATTGCCAGGTGCCCCAGAGAGAATGAACAGAACAGGTAATCATCAAGTGATCCATCCCCTGTCGCCCATTCCCAGCTTCTGGCAAACAGAGGTTAGAGACACCATTCCTGCCCACCCTGGCTAATAGCCATTGATGGACCTATCCTCCATGAACTTATCTAGTTCTTTTTTGAACCCTGTTATAGTCTTGGCCTTCACAACGTCCTCTGGCAAGAAGTTCCACAGGTTCACTGTGCATTGCAATGGTTGTTATGAGATATATGTGCAGATTGATTATGACTATATATAAAAAACTGTGTTCATAACCTGAAATAAAACTTCAACTACACCTCCCAAGCTAGGAGTTCACATTAAACCAGCTCCAAGTAACTATCCATCATCCAGCCCAGGAAAAGACAATGATCACAGAATCATAGACTCATAGGATTGATGGGGACCTGGAGAGGTCATCTAGTCTAGTCCCCTGCACTCATGGCAGGACTAAAGGATTATTTAGACCATACCTGACAGCTGTTTGTCTAGCCTACTCTTAAAAATCTCCAATGATGAAGATTCCACAACTTCCCTAGCCAATTTGTTCCAGTGCTTAACCACTCTGACAGTTAGGAAATTTTTCCTAATGTCCATCCTAAACCACCCTTGCTGCAATTTAAGCCCACTGCTTCTTGCCCTATCCTCAAAGATTAAGGAGAACAATGTTCCTCCATGCTCCTTGTAACAATATTTTATGTACTTGAAAATCGTTATCATGTCCCCTCTCAGTCTTCTCTTCTCCAGACTAAACAAACTCCGTTTTTTTCAATTTACCCTCTTAGGTCATATTTTCTAGACCTTTAATAATTTGTATTGCTCTTCTTTGTACTTTCTCCAATTTGTCCACATCATCCCTGAAATGTGGCGCCCAGAACTGGACACAATACTGCAGCTGAGGTCTAATCAGCACTGAGTAGAGCAGAAGATTTACTTCTCATATCTTGCTTACAACACTCCTGCTAATACATCCCAGAATATTTGCTTTTTTTGCAACAGTGTTACACTCTTGACTCATATTTAGTAGTGATCCACTATGACCCCCAGATCCCTTTCCACAGTACTCCTTCCTAGGCAGTCATTTCCCATTTTGTATGTGTGCAACTGATTGTTCCTTCCTAAGTGGAATACTTTGCATTTGTCCATATTGAATTTCATTCTATTTACTTCAGACCATTTTTCCAGCTTATCCAGATCGTTTTGAATTTTAATCCTATCCTCCAAAACACTTGCAACCCTTCCCAGATTGGTATTGTTTGCAAACTTTATAAGTGTACTCTCTATGCCATTATCTAAATCATTGATGAAGGGAACAGAACTGAATCCAGAACTGATCCCTGCGGGATCCCCACTTGTTATGCCCTTCCAGCTTGACTGTGAGCCACTGATAACTACTCTCCGGGAATGATTTTCCAACCAGTTATGCACCTACTGTATAGTAGCTCCAGCTAAGCTGTATTTCCCTAGTTTGTTTATGAGACGGTCATGCGAGACAATATCAAAAGTCTTACTAAAGTCAAGTTATACCACATCTACTGCTTCCCCCCATCCACAAGGCTTGTTATCTAATGGTGAACCATTAGAGTTAATGGGAAGACATTGAGACATCCCGCTATCAAGTCAAAAGTGATTTTCTCTCACTCTGAATAACCCTAGGAGACAGAGAGAGAGAGAGAGAGAGAGAGAAAAGAAAAGGTGGCTTGAAACTCAGGTTTTCATCCAGAAACTGAGGGACAGCCTGTAGGCAGGAATTGTCACAGGCTCCTATATCACTTCTGAAAATGAGACTAAGGGTACGTCTACACTACGAGATTAATTCGAATTTAGATAATTCGAATTTGGGAAACAGATTGTATAAATTCGATTGTGCGCGGCCACACTAAGCACATTAATTCGGTTTTTAACCACATTAATTCGGTGGTGTGCGGCCACACTACCCCATTAATTTTAACCACATTAATTCGGTGGTGTGCGGCCACACTACCCCTAATTCGAATTAACAAAATCGATTTT
This sequence comes from Terrapene triunguis, assembly GCF_002925995.2. NCBI lineage: Eukaryota > Metazoa > Chordata > Testudines > Emydidae > Terrapene > Terrapene triunguis. The sequence goes on along the minus strand of NW_020664417.1, from coordinate 87,469,072 downwards.
GGTGCTACTCCGCTCGTCGGGGTGGAGTACAGAAATCGATTTTAAGTGCCCTTTAATTCGAAGTAACTGGCTCCGTTGTGTGGACGGGTTAAGGATTAATTCGGATTAACGCAGCTAAATCCGAATTAAAGTCGTAGTGTAGACCAGGCCTAAGGCCTGGTCTACATTTAAAACGTAGGTAGCCATATATACGGTGCTCAGGGGCATGAAAAGTCCACACCCCTGAGAACTGTAGTTGTGCCAACCTAACTCCTGTTGTAGAAGCAGCTAAGTCAATAGAAGAATACTTCTATTAACCTAGCTACTGTCACTCAGGTAGATGGAGTTCCTACAGTGATGGAAAACCCCCTTCAATCACTGTAGTTTGCATCTACCCTGGAGGGCTATAGCAGCATACTTATTGCACCATAGCTATGTTGCTGTTGCGCCTGCAGTATAGACATGGCCCTAGGCTTCTAAGTCACTTACGTGCTTTTGAAAATTTTGCCTTCTGTGCCTCAGGTTCCCTGCCTGTAAAATGAAGATTTCACTTCCCTACCACACAAGAGTGTTGTGAGGATAAATACATTGACTTGTGTGACATGCAAATACTACGGTGTCATAGACACAGAAGTACTGAAGATAGATAGAGGCTGTAAATGAGTATCACTCTTCTCACGAGGGAGGATTGACATTTTCAGTGACTGAAGAGATACAGCCTGGACACAGCAGCACCTACCCCACCCAGCTGTTGCAATCCTGACCTTCAGGTCCACCATAATGGGGGAAGTTCTCACTTCCTGCCAATTCAATAGCTGCCTCTTTGCTGAGGGTGCCAACTAGCATCAGTTGTGCTGGCTGGTTTTCTGGAGTACACATTTCTTCACTAGGCACTGTACTGAGCTCACCATACCAAGCACATTTCACACAAGCCACCAAGCAGTCATCTGATAGAAGTGACTTCCAGTCACTACCAAGCCAGACAGAAGGAGGAAAGTTGGAGATTTCAAAATGGGTATGTGGACAGCTGTAGCCCAAAACTTTCACAAGAACATCTACTTGAGACTTTCATTTTTCTGTGTAAACAAACAAACAAGTTCATTCCTCATGGAAAACAAATAGAAAGGGTTCTGGATGCTGCAGTCAAAGCAAATTTACAAACTCTACTTGAACAAATGTTTGTGAATATATTATTACAATATTTATTCAACACTAGTTCACACAAAGCAGAGAGAACTTTCCAGGAAGAGAACCTATGGTCCCAAGGAATATATATGTAAGAGGGCTGTTGGCCCCTTACTAAAACTCAGTGGGGGTTTTTTGGTTGATTAGCTCCCAGTACCAAAAAGAAGGGGAAGGGTCGATGGGAAATCAGGACCCTGATAGTCCCCAGGAACAATGGGGAGAGGCCAATGCTCCAGGTCAGCCTGATTGACGGGGCAGGCAGGCTAATGAGGAAGTCAGGAGGCCAGGGAGTCCCGTCCTCCATGTGAGCTGGAATTGCCTGGGTCAGACAGAGTGGGGCCGAGCTAAGGAGATAGCAGGGGCCCTAGCTGAGCTGGGGAGCAAAGCCGTGCCCGCCAGAGAGAACCAGAGAAGCAGCCCAGGGAGCAGGTCAGTGCTGGGAGCAGAGCCACAGCAACAACAGCCAGAGAAGCAGCCCAGGGAGGAGGCCCCTACAGGCGAGCGGGACCTGCTGGCTGGGAGCCACTCACGCAGGGAGGCCTGGGCACTGGACTGCCCAGGGTGAGGGGCCAGACCCAGCCATGTGAATGGGTTAGACAGGTCTGTAATGGGCGCCTTTCCAGTGTGGGCCCGGCGCCACGGCGCCATTGTATATCTGGTACTGATCCAACCTTCAGTATTAATACAATAATAATGTAAAAAAAGAAAAACAAACATGGAACCAATAAGGTGCATGCATAGATAAACAATGAAATGAGTAATCACCCTTGTTGTTCCTTTCCTTTATCCTCCCTTTGTTTGCTGTTAAAAGGGTAATAGTGTTATTGTAGCCATGTTGGTCCCAGGATATTAGACCTGGGGTGGAGGCAATATCTTTTATTGAACCAGCTTCTGTTGGTGAAAGAGACAAGCTTTCAAGTTATATAGCGCTCTGTGTAGCTTGAAAGCTTGTCTCTCTCATCAACAGAAATTGGTCCAATGAAAGATATTATCTCACCCACCTTGTCTCTCTAAAAGAGTAATAGGACAGGCTTGTGGTTAAGGCACTCAACTGGAAATAAGAAGATCTAGATTCAGTTCCCTGTTCTGCCACTAACTTCCTGTGTGACTTTGAGAAAGTCAACATAACGACCAATTTTTCTACCTTTACTCATATTTAATAGTGTCTTCAAACCAGTGGCACTATTTGTACAGTGCCTAGCACAATGGGATCCTGGTCCATGACTAGGACTCCTAGATGTTACAGTAATACCAATAATAAAAAAAATATTTGTAGTGTAACTGTGCTACCTAAATTAGGGCAGATGATCTAGCTGGTGATGGGGTGTATAAACCCCACACTGGGACTGAAGGGGTTAAAGAGCAATTCTGGGCCCAGATGACCATGTCCAGCCACACCTGAAGAGCATGCTCCAGATGGAGGTGGAGCTTAAAAGGAAGCCAGGCAGCTCAGAAGGGGGCTGATGAGGCAGAGAGAAGGATCTGCCCTAGGAGCTCCTGAGAAGTGACACTGCAGCAGCACCTCTAGGACAGGGGGAACCTACTTGCTAGGCCCAACAGACTAAAGGTACAGTTAGTACCTTTTCTTCAGTACCTTTTGCTACAGACTGCAAAGCTTGCATAGAGTGTGGGGTAGGAAGAGGCTGAGGGAGGGCAACCATAAGGCACGCTTGAGTACCTGGCCTTTGGAATCCTCATGGGGCCTTGGGTCGGAACTGGTGGAGCAGGAGGTCTCAGGCTCCCATACAAATCCCACTCTGTACTAAGGAGAAATTGACCCCCTAATCATGAGGCGACACTTTCATCAAGCGCCCACCATCACATAGCCCTTAATCCCCCTGTGCCTCAATTCCCCATCTGTAAAATGTGGATAATAATACCTCCTTTCTCCAACCCTTTGTCCGCCTTGTCTACTTAGACTGTAAGCTGTTAGAGGCCGAGACTGTCATTATTTAGGTGGATGGCATTGCCAGCCTGAAGGGCTTAAAAAAAAAAAGAGTTAGTGGCAAAAAAAAAAAGACTGACTTAAAGTTCACTTTTTTTTTTTTTTAATGTCAACAACTTTGGGGTTCTCATTAGTTGCCTTCTGGTTTCTGAGCCTTTAGAGATCACATTTTCAAGCTTTTCTCTACAACTATGTGGTCTTGAAACTTACTTATTTTTTACATGAAAGCTGAGCTTTCAATGTATTCACATGACTCCAGAAGCTGGGGCTTTATGACAAACACTAAATATTGCAAGACTTAGTGAAAAATTCATGAGACTGGCTACACTTTGCGTATGTACAGCATACCTCTGCTATGGTGTACTCCATTAACTTTGCCTGAAGAGGCCCTGGAGATTAGTGTGCACCAATTATTTTTAAAGAGTGAATTTCTGATTGTATTAAATGAGCAACACTTCTCTTAAGAGCTGACTCTTCTGGAGGGTGAAAAGAAGGCAGTTGCAAGCCTGTTTCATTCTTCTACTCATTTGTTCACGAGGAAGCCCCAGGGTGTATCTTGGGTCGGTGGCCGCCTTGCAGCACCGGACTGTGAGTTTTCCTACAACTCTCAGCTTTAAAGGCACGTACAAGCAGATTTCATGGATCAAACTCCATCAGTAATGACTAACAGGCCGGTTTTCTCTTCTCTGGAACAACGCGACTTCTTTCAGTGCCATGGAGAGGTTTTTAGGCAGGTTCTTTTCATGGGGATGGTGTGTAGCCCCCATTGATCGGGAGGCACGAAGAGCATAAGTGCGCATTGTTTGCTCTTTATTGTTCACTCTGTCTCCACTTTTCCCAACTCATTCTTACCTCATCCTACCCTGGCTGGCTAGAAGCAGCCCCAAGAGCTGTAAGCTGCTGATTAGCACTTCATTTGACAAACAGGAAATGGGGAAGAAAAGCATCACTTTCAGAATTAGAGCCTCAGAATGAATTGAAGAAAGAAAGAGAAAAAAACTGCACACTTTCCTAATTGCTCGTTAGAACCAATGGCCTTTGTGGTTTATTCTCCTTGTGTCTTCTTTTTAAAAGCATTTGCACAAGACGTTGCCATTGTCTGCCAGACAGCTCCAGGGTAGGACAAAATGAACTAATTGATTTGCAGCTATGTCACAGTGAATAGTGTTAACATACATCTGCGGATTCCTTGTGAGAAGTGATTAATAACTTGTATTCCTGGGCCTAGAAAATTCAATACCCTTTTTCATGTAAAACCGGAGCATTTCATTCTCTCAACGTCACAAATATCTCCTCTACATTGTGAGTTACAAGGACAAGGTCAGGGATAGCCTGTTAGAGCAGCAGCATATGCGGTTGTGTTCATACGGGTAAAACTTGGCACATTTGTTTGGAGGCTTTCAGGAAAGATTAGTGGGAATTTGTAAAGTTGACACAACTTACTGTACAACTTGCCCATTACAAAATGATTCCAGTGCAGATGGTCCAGTTCCTATGACTGTTGTTGGGAAATTTTGTATTTATTTTAAAAGGGGAGTTTAGAATAAATTTTCAACACAGAACCAAAGTCCTAGAGCCAAAGAATTTAAGGGAGGGTTCTGGATTCAAATTACAGTTTATTCGTGAACTCTGTCTATAATAGACCAAACTAAAACCTTGCATCCAAACACCCATGCACTTTGGGGTGTTTGTAAACTCAATCCAAAGGTCATGATTTAGGTCTGACATAAGATGTGGAATAAGACCGTATATGTATTGAAAATACCTTAGACTGGCCCATAACAAAATTCTCTGCAAGAACTTCTGCCACCAGTAGTTCCCGATCAATGGTCTCTGTTGCTACTCACATACGTAAAGCTAAGCATATTTTTAAACGCTTGGCTGGATTGGGGATTTAGTCATGCTGTTTTGGATTATGGCCATAGCAAAAATCCACATTGCCTCTTGTAGGGATCCTCAGCCTCTAAACGATATGGAATTCTCATCTCTGCACACATCTCATGGACTCTTCCCCACCTCTGAAGCTCACTCTTGGCACTTACTGCCATTTGGAGTGCAGTACTCTCTACTGTTCTCTTGCTGTCCGACCCGTTCCCTGCCTTCTAATGAAAGCTCTCAATGTTCTGGAAAATGCATTGATCCCGCCAACTCCTAGTGAAGTGGGATGCTGCCACGGTGCTACTGCAGACCTCAGGCTTCTCCGATCATTAAAAACTCTTGGATGAATCGCAAGAGTTGGATATTGGATCTGTTCAGTGGAACCAACAGGACATTTTGACTTGTGATGGTTGGAGAAATTTTGATTTTTCGCTTGAGCCATTATTATCTTGCAGTTGGCTATGTCCCCTACAGCTTATTCCCTTGTTCTACCCATCCTTCAAAAATCCAAGGGGAATAGCTGCATTACACACGTGCCAGAGGTGTTTGGTGGAGGTAAGTTGAAACTTTCATTATGTTCCTGGTCAGGGGACATCATCCTAGTATTTCTGTCATAAAACACACGTTGTTGTGTTGCATTATGTGATACAATTTAATCCACAACACACAGCAAGCAGAGGTGGCTATTCACTGTTCTTAGCTATGTTCATTTACGGCCTGATTCTGGCATCCTTACGTTGCATAGCACCTTGCTCCACAAGGGGTTCCATTAGATTCAGCGGTGCTCCTTGTGGGGAAAAAGTAGTGTGAGAGAGGGTGGCAGGATGACCATAGGGACTGACCATTAGGTTTAGAGGAGTATTGAGTGGGGATGCTCCTAACTTGGCTGCAGATTGGAGTGGGTGGGTGAATTCCCCTGGCATGGAAAGACAAGATGGGTTTGCCCCCTCCCCCCATCCTAGGAAATTGGAGAGCTATATATTTGTCCCTGGAGACAGGAACTGTTGGGATGGAGCTAAACTGGGTTTGAGGTTCATGGTCATTAGACTTCAGGCAGATAAACGAGCTGCAGATAAAGCTGCTAGCATGGATCTAGGATCTTTACATCTTCAAGGTGCTTTACCAGCATTAGCTAATCCCCCCATGATCCCCAGAAATTAGCTATTCTCTTCATTTCACAGAGGGGGAGATAAAGATGGAGGGATCGAGGGACATGCCAATGGTCCCACAGCATGTAGGTGCTAGAGCAGAGGTCAGAGCTCTTTCAGTACACCAGCTTGCCTTCCTGAGCGACGTCTGATAGATGCTATGGAAATACCCAAGATAGATCATTAGGGCTGTGGTCACAGCCTTGAACAAAGGGCGATGTGTAAACTGACATACTCCAGGAATAGCCCCAGGAGGCAGCATGACTCCGCCCCCTTCTGAGGCACGGTTTTCTCCTTAAAGGGATGAGTGGTTTTCTACTGGCCCCAGCAGCAAATTAGAAGACTCCCCTTTACCAGCTCAGCTACACTGGCCAGCAAGTAAGAAGCAAAACCGAGGTTCCCTTCCCCCACCTTCTCTCCCAACCAGCTCTGGGGAGGCAGTACCTATTGACTCCTTTGTGCCCAGACCCAAGGTCTAGGAAGCCCCAGCAGTAATACATACTCCATTGGTAGTCCAGGTCACAATCGATCCATTAGAGCCACAGCCAATTACAAACACATCGTTCCCTATATATAGTAGCAACCAGTGTTAAATAATACAGCATTTTAGAAACACATTCACGTAAAATACATATACATAGAAACAAACAGCAAGGTTCCCCCCCGTGCCCCAAAAGCATGGAATTTCCTCATAGTTATCAGTTTTCAATAGTCATGTTTCCAAAGCCTGGACATTTTCTCAGAGGATGGGGCAGAGCTCCGTAAGAGATAAGTGATATTGCATGCCACATGACAACTCATTAGGTAAAAGTAATTACAGAGCAGTAAGTGCTTTGCAAGAATATCTTTCTGGAATATATTTGATATTGATCTGAATATCATCATGCGAAGAAATGATGATGTAAGGGAATGGAAAGTACTTATTTCAAAGGACTTTATCTCCAGTCTTTTGGGGTCATGTGTCTCACTGCTCATTAAATAGAGTTGGAAAGCTTTGTAAATGTGTGGCTGTGGGTAGGTGTGGGGATTAATGTGGATGAGACTTTAAATGAAAAATTGTCAGCTTTAAAAGAGTGAAACCGCTTCGAGACTGATGGTCCCGGGATATTTGCAGGCGAAGGGAAAGAGCAATTTGTAGGCTAAGTCTGTATCATTTTTTGTTTTTGTTTTTTATTCAGATGTTGTGGGGCTAGTTTAGTGCTCCTGAAAACTGGGGACAAAAGATCTGACTATCAACAGGTACAATGCAGACTGGTGTTTAAACTTAGCCATAGTGTACTATTTGTGTCCCATAGTCCTGTCCAACAGTACAAACCCCCTGCCATTCCACCTCTGAATCACTCTTCACTGTAATATTTAATTCATAAACAACAATATGTCAGTACTGCACTATTGGCTTATAGAACTCATGACCATCGTAAATCATTCATGACAAGAGCTTAGCTGCGTTCAAAAAAAGAATGAAAATGTATATGACAGTAGCTAACTCTCACATAGTGCTTTTCATCAGCAGATCTCAAAGCCATTTACAAAGGAGGTATGTGTCATTAGTTCCATTTTACAGGTGTAGAAATGGAGACATGGGGAGGCAAAGTGATTTCCCCAAGGTCACCCAGCAGGCCAGTGGCAGGGCTGGGACTAGACGGTTTCTTGAGTCTCAGTCCAATTCCTTATTCATTGCTGTGGATAACAAGAATCCTCAGAGTTAGCAAGTTCCCCACAGACCAGGAAACACCAACTTGAATTAGCATCAGACCCTGCTAGAACATCAGATGCAAAACCTGCAGACATCTCTCCACTGCTACAATGATCAGTCCCCGCCCCCATAACACACCTTTCAAGATCCATGGGTCCTTTACCTATACCTATACCATGCCTGTCACAACATGTGGTGTACCTCATCCAGTGCACAAAACGCCCCAACAACAATTATGTGGGTGAAACCAGATAACCACTATGCTCTTGAATGTACTTACACAGAAAAATGATAAAAGACTGTATGGCTGACCCCCTCAGTCCTTGACCTCAAAGGAAACCTGTGCAACACCTTCAAAAGGCAAGTCTGGCCATTTAAATTCACAACTCTGATAGACACTAAAAAGCATGGACTTAACAGAGACAGCGGTTTTATGACTCATTACAACAATTTGTAACGCACTCTACTGCCTGCTAACACTTAATTGCCCACTTCATTTTAAGTGATCTCCTACGACACATGTGAACCCCTTGTGCTTAACAATCTGTCCAACCTTGTATTAAGCTTGGATACTCTGGTTACCTTCTCCAGACCTGAGGAAGAGCTCTGTGAAGCTCAAAAGCTTTTCCTTTCCACCACCAGAAGTTGAATGGTAAGAATTCAAAAAATAAGATAAATGAGTTTTAGAAGGGATCTAAACACTCATGCTTCAGGGCCTAAGCCAACCTTGAACCAATGGGGGTTAAGGAGAAACCTCTGGCAGTAGGTTATCCCATAACTTCCTATTGGAGGGCTCTTGCATCTTTCTTAGAAGCAGCAGGTATTGGCCACTGTCAGAGATGAAATACTAGACTAGATGGACCATCAATGAGACCCAGCACCACAATTCCTATGTTCTATTTATGTCCTATTTCCTATGTCCTATTTAGGTGGGTGTGCACCCATAGGTCTCTATAGATAACAACACTGTACTTTTACAGTATGTCACTTTCCATCTTCAAAGTGCGGTACCTATATTTGTCCCTTTAAACCTTACAGTACCCATGTGAACTAAATAACTACAGTTGCTAATCAGAGCCTGACAGTTGTAATGAATTGTGCCAAATGTGTACAAATAAGGCACCCCAGGAGGTGAGGGTGAAGCCACCAAACTCACTTTTCTGATGAGATTTAATATAATGCACAATGGTAAAGGACTGAATGTAAATGGAGAAGAATTTGCAGAGTGTATAATGGGTAAATGTATTCTGTTTGACTAACTAGCAGCATTTGATCATGAAAATTTCTCGGCAAATTATTTTCAGATCACAGTGGCAGCCCAGGGAAAGAAATTTAAGATATCTAAGATACTTGTAAAGATTTTTTTTTAAAGAAACTTATAGATGTAATCGGCATCATTCTTGGTTATCGCCAGGGTTTGAAGCCAGGGCCTACAACATGAGCCTCTGTGGCTTGAGCTACAGGACTAAGACCCAGATCCTCAAAGCTATTTAGGTGTCTGCCTCCCAACTGAGGATCTGGGTCTAAAGTCCCTCATCAGGCTTGACAAAGCCCTGGCTGGGATGATTTAGTTGGGGTTGGTCCTGCTTTGAACAGGGGGTTGGACTAGATGACCTCCTGAGGTCTCTTCCAACCCTAATCTTCTATGATTCTGTAGAAGAGCTGTAGTAGACTTGTAGGCTCTGGATCAGGTGCAGAGGGGAACAGGTTACACTCACTGAACAGTGAGTTACATTTTGCATTCAGACACCCTGCTGGTGAGTGTAGTATAGACAACTAGTTGAAACAGCTATTATCTCTTTGCTGCAAATAAACTGTGAATGGTAACCTCAGTTCCTGAGAGTAGCAAAGACAAACTAAGTCCCGGCAACAGTTTTCAAAATCATTTTATGTGAGTCATGAACAAAGTTCTCTAGGTCTGCTAATGCTTTGCGTATATTATGCAAACCTTGTGAGATACTGCATGGCAGACAGCTCAGTGTAGGTTGCTTCTCAGTTCATAAGCTGGGACTCAGGGGCTGGCACTGGCGTTTGCAGCAGTTCAGTGTAAGGAACATTTGGAGGGGAGGGACAGGTGTCCCATTATCCCAACGTGGCTTCTAATTTTGAAAAGATGTTCGAGGCTTTTCTTTTCTGCCATATGGCTTTTCAGAATGAAGCCGGGATGCTCTGAGATACCAGGGAGTGGACTGGAGATGGATGAATTCGTTTGCAAATAAAACAAGAATACATTCTAAGCATCATCACCCACCAAAGGGCCAGATCTCACCAATTAAGAATATGGTTCCCCCATCTCCTGGGAGAAAGATGGGGGGAGGGAGGAGTCCCAACATGACCTTAAAACCCTCCCACTACTGCCCAGCCAGCCTGCACTTCTTAGATGTGATAGCCATTTTTCTCATGGGATGGAAAAGCCTATACTTGCTCCCTCTAGCACTGGAGGGTCTCAGCTTCAGGGAACAACTGGGTGGTTTGCTTCCTCTCTTCGGCCTGGTCTACACTAACACCCCAATTCGATCTAAGGTACGCAACTTCAGCTACGTGAATAACGTAGCTGAAGTCGACATACCTTAGTTCGAACTTACCGCGGTTCAGACGCGGTCCACACGCGGCAGGCAGGCTCCCCCGTCGACTCCGCGGTACTCCTCTCGTTGAGCTGGAGTACCGCAGTCGACGGCGAGCACTTCCGGGGTCGATTTATCGCGTCCAGACCAGACGCGATAAATCGAACCCGGAAGTTCGATTGCCAGCCGTCGAACTACCGCGGTAGTGTAGACCTGGCCTTCTGCATGTTCAAGGGGTGGCCTACCATGCCTACTTCCCTTCTTTGAGGACTCTGGGGGGATGAGCTGATTCAGCTAATTTCCATCTCCACACCCAGATCAGTCAGGCCTTCCCCTCCATTTTAGAATAGTGAGACTTGGGAATTCTTTTAGTGTTAAAGGTCAGGTCTACACTACAGATCTATATGGGTATAATTATGTCGCTTAGGGTGTGAAAAATCCACCCTGCTGAGCAACAGAATTATACAAACCTAATCCCCCATGTAGACAGCACTATGTCAACAGGAGAGCTTCTCCCATCGACACAGCCACCACTTCTCAGGGAGGTGGATTAGCTATGCCGATGGGAGAACCTCTCACATTGGTGTAGGAGTGTCTTCACTTAAGCACCACAGTGGCACAGCTGCACCGATGCAGTGTTTTAAGTGTAGACCACCTAGCCAAAGTGTGACCCAGCAGACAAATCCACCAAAGTGGCGTAAAGAAAGCACCGAAGTGACAGCATGAGACAACAACCAAATAGCAGAGTCAAGCCGGAAAGAGAGTGTAGGTGAAATGTAATGAATGCAAATATTCACTTTGAAAGCGTCCCAGTCCCCTGAGGGTGGTGGTTGGATGCAGATTAGCTTTGAGCTAAGGTTCAGGGTCCGTGGTGAACACTGAACCTTGGCTAGAGCTTAGGGTGAGATTTGATGGCACTGAAATCTCTCAAACTGGCTGTTTGTTAGACAGTTCCACTCAATGTACCAGGCTAGATTGTGTGGTACAGTATGCCTGCAACAGGTCATAGGCCTTCAGCATTGTAGCACTGAAGGGGCAGTCCTGAATCAATAGCGTAGACATACTATTCACCTTGTTATGGACACTCTAAAAAGCTACAGTGAGTAGGTAAGATACAGCTAATGATCACTGTTCTATCCCCGACAGGTTGATATGCCTTTATTTCTCCCAGGCTGTGCTGCCTCCATGAGCGGTTTGGAATGCAAGTCTTTGTGACAGCGATGACATAGGAAAGAAACGAGGAACCTGGCCTTCTTCCCCCAAAAGGAAGCCATGGCGTCACCGAGCACTTGAGACAGACCCTTTAGCAGCACAGTCGAGCTGAACATTGTCCAGGCCTTCCACAGAGGCTGCCTCCTCTGCATTTGTTTACCACACATCCTGTCTTCCTTTCTGTTTGCTTCACACATCACCGCCCTCATTATATTGTCTTCCCCCCTCCTCCTCCCATTCGTGCCTTTGGTTTTTAGGCTCGCACTAGCTAATTCTAATTACCTCAGGCATTAAAATAATAATAATAATAAAAGCTTAAGGAGGTGCACTTCATTCTTCAACTGCCTTTTACAAGCAGTTCAGTGCTGGCTACCGCGGGAATCTGATTAAACTAATTACCCTGATTGGCTTGTTTAATCAACTGCTTGGTTTAATTGGGCCTTGATAATGTGGCACGGTGGAGTTCATGGCGCGTAATGTGAGAACCAGGAGACCCGTAGCACCGCCGGTGACACCACTACAGAAATCTGCCTGGATTCCCAGCCGAACGGGTGAATTTTAATAAATGCCTGCCTCAGCTGAGAGCCTAACAGTATTATCAGGAGCTTGAATGGGCCTGAGGTTTTAGTGATAATTAAAATTGCTAGCGAAAAAAACCACCCTTCTCATTAAAGGAGTTGTCCTCTCTCCCCCAGGCCTGGCCCCCAAACTTGAAGCAATATCATGAATCCTGTCTGACTCTTTCAAACAACACTCCACTGCTCGATTCAGCTGGGCAGAGAATCCATTTTTTCCTGTTTTCCTTAGTCCCATATAAAGCCTACATCACCCGAAGTAAATACAAAAGTTAACAGGTTACAAATTACCTTGCACTAGGTAAATCCAATGTGGAGGTTTGTGGAATACAAACAGCTTTGGGGTAAGTATCCTGGGGATAATGGGTTATTATTTTTATAGCTCTACTTGCTGTAACAATAATAACCTGGAACACTTTGCCCTAGCCCTTCCTTGTTGTAGCTCAGCAATATGTTTTATCTTTCTCTCCTTCTGCTCTCTCCACTTGTTTTGCAGCGGCGTGCATGAGGGTAACCAATGCACCATATTTTCCAATTTACATACTCTCCTGGAACAGACCCAAATTTCAACTCACCCAAAATTCCAAAAAATTACAGATTCAGTTTGACCCGAACCAATTTTTTTTTTTTTTTTTTGGAATTGCCACCAAACTGAAAAATAAGTTATTCGCCCAGCTTTATCGATCAGGCTCTCTTTTACGGTTGTTAGCTAGAGGAGAGGAAGGATGGTCCTATGATTATTGCATTTAGTCTATGAGTCTTGGGTTCAATTCTTTGCTCTGACAAAGGCTTCCTATGTGACCTTGAACAAATCACTTAGTCCCAAATCCACAAGGGTCTTTAGGCACCTAAATCTCATTGATTTTAATAGGAACATAACTCCTCATATGCACCTACTTACTTTTAAGGATCTGGGCCTCAGTTCCTCATCTGTAAAATGGGGATAAAATGGGGATAATAGCAGTGCCTTACTTTGCTGGGGTGCTGTAAGGATAAAAACATTAAAGATTGTGAGCATCTCAGATCCCACAATAACAGGGTAATACAGGTACCTAAGAGAGGTATGTGCTTCTAATAACTGCATCTCCTTGCTAGTGATAATAGAGTGCTCTAGTATCTCCTTCTACAAGGAGCCCCATTGAAGGGGACAATCCACTAAAAAGTGTCCTGAAGGTCAGGGCAGTTGCTGCTGTCCACAGTTCAGCTCATAGATTTTACTCTGAATCATCAGCAAGGTTTTCCCTTCCCTCGTGCAAAGTGGGTAGTGAGTTAAGCCACCATACAGCTCCCAAAGTCCATGGGGAAACCTGCAGAACTTTGGCTATCCAAGAATACCCAAGTCCTCCACAGTGCGTCCTAGGTCCCCTTCACTCCCAGAGCAGCCTGGTTCCCTAGGAAGCAGTGCTCCATGCAATCCTCACTGGCAGCTGCACCCAACCCTCTACACGTGGGGGCTTTAAAGTGTGGAAAATGTCACTGTGTTCCTGTATGGGTTTGCAAAGAGGGAGGGTCAGTCCCATGGAGCGTGGCCTTCCCCAAGTCATTGCTCTCTTCTGACCTACAGTGCCCACAGTGCAAACACAGAGGCACTTCTGAGAAGAAGCGATCATGACAGAGAGCTGCTGTTCCCTCATCAACCCCTCCACCCCAAATGTAGCCAACTCAGCGCCTAAGGTTTCAGGTTAAAAGCCCCCAAGGCACCCAAGTTCCTGCCTCTGGGCGTGCAAACTGCAGCCTCACTCTAGATGGCTGGATGCCCATCTCTCGTCTAAGCCGCAGATCAATCCATGAACTAGGGAAGATGGACATTTGCCTGCTTATCTCTTACGTAGGGTTTTTCATCCACAGAGCTCAAAGCACTTTGCAAAGGAGGCATCTACTGAGTTCGGTGGGAGTTTTATGGATCACAGTGGAGCCTAAAACTGGACTTAGGTGCTTAAATCCCAGACTTAGGCGCTTAGGTGCCTTGTCAGGGCCGGCTCCAGGGTTTTGGCCGCCCCAAGCAGCCAAACAAACAAACAAACAAACAAAAAAGCCACGATCGTGATCTGCGGCGGCAATTCGGCGGGAGGTCCTTCGCTCCGAGCAGGAGTGAGGGACTGTCCGCCGAATTGCCGCCGAACAGCTGGATGTGCCGCCCCTCTCCAAAGTGGCCGCCCCAAGCACCTGCTTGGTAAGCTGGTGCCTGGAGCCGGCCCTGGCCTTTGTGGATCTGGGCCCTGTACCTCAAAATAAGCTCCATTTACATTGTCTCCATTGTCAGTCCATGACTTAGAAACAGCCTGTGGCTTGCTGGGTGCAGTTTGGGGCTGGTGGTGGAGGATGAGCATTGTGCAGGGGACAGGGGAGAAAGGAAGGGGGAAGAGAAGGGCATATGGGAATGGGTGGGGGGAAGCAGGAGCCTGGCATGTGGCGTCAGCTCGGCAGCAACAGCAGCCCTAGCAGGGAGGCAGCTACAGCAGCACCAGACAATATCCCCTGGCACTGATTTCCACAGGTTGACTGTGCCTTGTGTGAAGAAGTACTTCCTTTTGTTTGTTTTAAACCCACTGCCTATCCATTTCATTGCGTGAACCCTGGTTCTTGTGTTATGTGAAGGAGTAAATAACACTTATTGATGGAATGAATGACATTGCAAAGAGAAAAGCAACCTAATACAATCTTTCAATGCCATGCTTTCATACAGATATCTTGGGAATCAATACACCACAGAGAGAATGCTCATTTTTCAGTGTTCAGCCACCTGTGGTTCACCAGTATCCTTTGAGAAAGTAAATGACTTTAATTCTCCTGCTGCGGTCACCTAAATATTCAAATACACAAGTAATGGAGTAAACATGTTTTAACGGGTTTTGGATAAAATAAGTTATTCATTCATTTTTCATCATTCGTTTTTAAGTCCAAAAGGCTGTCTATAGCTAAGTACTGTTATTATTCCAAAGCGGTCATTAAGTTCTCATTCTGTTTTAACGTTGAATGCTTCACACTGGCAGAGCTTTTCACCTATACATTTCTAAGCATTTCAGAAGCAGTCATCAGTTAAATGTCGTAAGAGCCCTGTGAAGTGGGTGTTTTCATATGGGTTTCACAAATGGTGTGGAAGAAAAGGGAGGTTAAATGACTTGACCAAGTCACACAGCAATGGAAACCAGAAGTTCTGCCTCTGAATCCCTTGCGTTGTCACTAGAAATAAAGCCCCCTCTGTCTTTATCACTTCATTCAGTCCAGATGGTTTCTTTTCCGTGAGATGGCAGTCATTGTTCTGTGGTGACACAAAGCTCTGGATGATATTCATCTAGCATGTTGCTTCAATGAAGTCTCTTCAGACTGGTTGTACTCGTGGTTTTAAAGTTGCCTCTGGGTCTGTCTTGTGGTTAGGATTACAGATGTCCTCTGGGGTCTTGCTTTCTCTATCAGTCATCATTTCATTTTAATTTGTCTTCCAGATCTGCAGCTATGTACTGCTGGCATCTGCTTGATGCAATCTCTCTGCAATCCCCTCCAGTGCTTTACAAAAAGATCTGCTTCTTCTATAGAAAAAAACAACTTCAGATACAAGACAGTAGATTTTCTGTGAAAATCTAGGAACTGACTGGAGCAAATTATTGATCACACTTGAGGGCCGTTGTTCCTCTGTGACTAATACTGAACTCTATGGCAATTGTTTTTACATTCGTGAGTGAATTTAAGGCTGATAAAAATAAGGGGTCAATAGTGCAGACTGGAGTCAGGCATGGATTGACAGGCACTATGCAAACTTCTAGCCTGCCTCAATCCCACTTTGCAACACTCCTGATTAGGGCTGTCGATTAATCGCAGTTAATTCATGCGATTAACTCAAAAAACAATAGGATATCAATTGAAATGTATTAAATATTTGTGGATGTTTTTCTACATTTTCAAATATATTGATTTCAGTTATAACACAGAATACAAAGTGTACACTGCTCACTTTATATTATGATTTTAATTACAAATATTTGCACTGTAAAAGTGATAAACAAAAGCAATAGTATTTTTCAATTCACCTCATACAAGTACTGTAGTCAGTAAGTGCAATCTCTATATCGTAAAAGTGCAACTTAAAAATGTAGATTTTTTTTTGTTACATAACTGCACTCAAAAACAAAACAATGCAAAACTTTAGAGCCTACAAGTCATAGAATCATAGAATATTAGGGTTGGAAGGGACCTCAGGAGGTCATCTAGTCCAACCCCCTGCTCAAAGCAGGACCAATTCATAACTAAATCATCCCAGCCAGGGCTTTGTCAAGCCTAACCTTAAAAACCTCTAAAAGTCCACTCAGTCCTACTTCTCGTTCAGCCAATCGCTAAGACAAACAAGTTTGTTTACCTTTATGGGAGATAATGCTGCCCACTTCTTATTTACGTCACCAGAAAGTGAGATCAGGCGTTTGCATGGGACTTTTGTACCCGGCATTGCAAGGTATTTACGTGCCAGATATGTTAAACATTCGTATGCCCCTTCATGCTTCAGCCACCATTCCAGAGGACATGCTTCTATGCTGATGACGCTCATTAAAAAAAATGTATTAATTAAATTTGTGATTGAATTCCTTGGGGGGAGGATTGCATGTCTCTGGCTCTATTTTACCATATATTTCATGCTATAATAATCTCAGTTGCTGACTCAGCCCATGTTGTTCATTTTAAGAATACTTTCGCTGCAGATTTGACACAACACAAAGAAGGTACCAACATGAGATTTCTAAAGATAGCTACAGCACTCGACCCAAGATTTAAGAATCTGAAGTGCCTTCCAAAATCTGAGAGGGACGAGTTGTAGAGCATGCTTTTAGAAGTCTTAAAAGAGCAACACTCAGATTCTGAAAGTACCGAACCTGAACCACCAAAAAAGAAAATCAGCCTTCTGCTGGTGGCATCTGACTCAGATGATGAAAATGAACATGCGTTGGTCCACACTGCTTTGGATTGTTATTGAGCAGAACCCATCATCAGCATGGATGCATATCCTCTGGAATGGTGGTTGAAGCATGAAGGGACATATGAATCTTTAGCACATCTGGCATGTAAGTATCTTGTGACACTGGCTACAACAGTGCCATAAGAACACCTGTTCTCACTTTCAGGTGACATTGTGAACAAGAAGTGGGCAGCATTATCTCCTGCAAATGTGAACAAACTTGTTTGAGTGATTGGCTGAACAAGAAATAGGACTGAGTGGACTTATAGGCTCTAAAGTTTTACATTGTTTTATTTTTGAATGCATAAAAAAGTATGTATATTTTTGTACATAATTCTACATTTGTAAGTTCAACTTTCATGATAAAGAGATTGCACTACAGCACTTGGATTAGGTGAATTGAAAAATACTATTTCTTTTTTTTTTTACAGTGCAAATATTTGTAATCAAAAATAAATCTAAAATGAGCACTGTAAACTTTGTAGTCTGTGTTATAACTGAAATCAATATATCTGAAAATGTAGAAAACATCCAAAAATATTTAAATAAATTGTATTCTATTGTTAACAGTCCAATTGATCGCACGATGAATCACGATCAATTTTTTTAATCGCTTGACTGCCCTACTCCTGATACCTTGGTCTTTCTTAAGAGAGACCCTCATCTGAGGAATAGTTTCGGTGCTCTGCTCTCTAGGCCAGTGCTTCTCAAAGTGGTGGTCCGCGGACCAGTGCCAGTCCGCGAGCCATCGGCTGCTGGTCTGCGGCGAGTTTCTTCATAAGAGCGTCGAATAGGATAATAATATGGCACCGGTCCCTGGCACATTGGGGAAAAATATTGCCGGTCCCCCACATCAGATAGCTTGAGAAGCACTGCTCTAGGCCACATTCTGCTCGGTTACACCAGTGTAACTCCACTGTAGCTCAGGCATGAGCAAGCCAGGCCGTGCACAAATTTTGCATGTGGAAATTTGGAGGTTGTGGCAGAAATGTTAAATTTATTACATTTGTCACTTATTGTTTTGCTTGTATTCATTATGGCCTGTGTTGTGAAGATATACACCCAGTGCATCAAATGGAGACAAGGGATGGTACGGGTGGGTAGGGTGCTACCCTGGGATTCAATAGACCTTACTTCAATTCTCTGTTCTGCCACAGACTTCCCGTGTGACCTTGGGCAAGTCACTTTGTCTGTGCCTCAGTTCCCCACCCGTTAAGCAGAGATACAAGCACTTCCTACCCCACAGGGGTGTTGTGAGGATAACTACACTGACGATTGTAAAGTGCACAGATATGGTCATGTAAGTACCATAAACCAGGGTTCTCAACCAGGGGTACGCGTACCCTGGAGGTTCTCAGAGGTCTTCCAGGGGGTACATCAACTCATCTAGATATTTGCCTAGTTTTACAGTAGGCTACATAAAAAGCACTAGCGAAGTTAGTAGAAACTAAAATTTCATACAGACAATTACTTGTTTATACTGCTGTATATACTATACACTGCAATGCACATACACTATTTATATTTCAATTGATTTATTTGATAATTATATGGTAAAAACGAGAAAGTAAGCAATTTGTCAGTAATAGTGTGCTATGACTCTTTTGTATTTTTATATCTGATTTTGTAAGCAAGTAGGTTGAGAGCCAATGCTTAAATCCACCGCATTGGCCTATGGGAGCATTTTCAACATGTTTTTGGAAGCAAACATTATTAACAGCCTTGTCCAAAAATTGGCAGAAAGCAAAGTCACCAGCTGAATCACAGAAAACCACAATAACTTAAGGGAACTCCATAATATTTCCTCCACAAGTCATGGAGACACAAGGGGCTGAACTGATCAATGGAGTTTATATCATTATCTTGGTCCAAAGCGCTTCCTGTCTGAAATCCTGCTCAGACAGAGGCCTGGCTAACCTGATGGGCCTTGCAATGTCTCTGAAGGGGGCAGACTCTGCAATCGGTTACACCTGTGCAACCCCTCCTGAGGCGAGTGGAGGTTGTATGTATATAACTGAGGACAGAACATGGCCTTAGCTCAGCAAAGTTGGACTCTAGGGGATCCACAGACAAAACCACAGACCCTGTGTGAAAATGCCTGCAGTTAAACTCATCAAATGTCGTACTTTGCATCTGAGGAGGGATAAATTAAACCAATAAGCATGCAGCTATTTTTTTTTTTTAAATCATGTTTCCTGGAGTTAAGCAACATCAGAGGCCCCAGAGAGTCTGCCCTTCATATGTGCAATAGTCCTTTTGCTGGAAGGACACTCCTTCCTCTACTTAGTAAAGCCTTAGCCCTTTAGTTCAAATGTTATCCACTGCCCACTCCGTGGCCCGCTTGCTGCAGCTCTCATTCTTCTCTGCTGGATAACTTTCACTTTAAAACATAATGGCTCATTAGTCAAGAATTAATAAACAAAACGGAGGGTGAAAACGGGGAACACCAAGCTTTTCAAAGCTGAATTTCCAGCAGCCTATTAAATTAGTGTCTGGCTGTAGCAACATACACCCAACATGTCCCTGCATGTCTCTCCAGCTGCAGCCTGTCTTTATAATGCATTCATGGATTGGCTGTCAATGGTCTGAGTGGTCACACATTGGCTATTGTCAGGGTCCTGTGCTGGGGATCTGTGCAGCCTTTTTTAAAACAGAGGCCTATTAGTCTCTTTGGGCTCGATTTTCAAAGGTATGATGCAGATAGGCACCTATTTTCAGAAGTGTCTACCCCACTAGGTGCCTATCTACATCTTTAGGCAGCTAAATACTTTTGAAAATCTGGCCACAGAGATAAACTAGAAGCAACCATATGGCAATACAAACACAATAGAGAAGTAGCTAGTAAGTGTTTTGATAATAATAATAATAATAATGGTAATAATGATAATTAATGAATGTCTAACTCTTACATAGTACTTTACTAACACTGGGCCAAATTCTCAGTGCAACCCCATTGTCTTCCTGTAAGGTAGGCCAATAAAGTAATCATATTTATTGAATTGCCAGTTTCCCAAGATAATGATGGGATTTTCTACACTAGTTTGCAGCAAACTGGGTTATAAATCTACCCTGCACTAGCCTGCCACACACTAACTGTCTGAGTGGCCCCTGCTGCTGTGCACTATACCTTTCCTAGTGTACTTTAATCTACTCCTGTTTCTAAGCAGGGTAGGTTCAAAGCACACTAGGGATTAGTAGTGCAGCAGTGTCCACACAGACACTTAGTGCACACCAGGCTAGTGCAGGGTAGGTTTACACCCCATCTTGCTGCAAATTAAGTGTTCATTTACACAAATTCCAAGTAACATTACCAGGGTATTCAAAGTATTCCCTAAGGGTAGGAGAGACAGAATATATCGAGTTAATGTAATCTAAAGCAAAACTGGAAAGATTTTAAACCTGACCACTCAACATGTAGCTAGTAAATGGGGAAACTGTGGCAGGTAAGTTAAATTACTTCTTAGGAAGGAGGCAGTGCTGTTAGCTCACAGAGAGTCCTGGCTCTTAGTCTTACACTCAGATCACTCCTTTTGCCATGGGGTTACCGGCTTTAAAGCAGCTATTCATTTTAAGAGCTGATTACATTTGCTAATATGTTATTTTAAAAACTCCCACAGCAGATTGTTTCTTTATGGGCCTCACATCTTGCATGTTTTAAGTGATATAAATAGAGGCATGTGACCAAGTGCTGAGAGCTAACAGCTGTCCCAGCACTCTGGTCACTTAAGCTCTTATTAGTTCCCCTCCAGAAAAGACCTGATTGAGGAATGGAGTACTTAATTACCCAATCAGACTATGGGGTGTGGGTGCAAAGGAGCTAATTGTCCCTCAGCTGGGAGGAATAGTTAAAAAGCACAGGAAGGCAGCAGAGAAGGAGGAAAGTTAGTACAACTGTGGGGAAATGGATTACAGGTGGGTGAGAATTCTTCCTTTCCCTGGAGACAGGGAAACTGGGCAGCAATGAAGCTGACTGATATAACAACCTAATTCACTCAGAAGAAAATAAAAGGGGCAGACCTGGTTCAAAGCTTCCTTTCATGTGGGTGTCCAGGAACATAGAATACGGCAGACTTGCTGGAACACAGAACAGGTGAATTTAAAAATTGATCATCTGGTGAAACTGAAGAGAAACAGAACTATCACAAGCCATCTGATTTCTGCAAGCTTCTCTGCTCTGACAGTGGATCAAATAGCATGTTTTCAGAAAGGAAAGTTGATTCTGCCTCAGTCTGAAAACTGGCTAGGCACTGAAATCAATGTAAAGCTGCTTACTAGGGTTCAAGACCGTTTTGGAGGGAATTTTGCCTACAGTGGGTCAAAAGAAAATTTGAAAAGGTTTTTTTGAAAGAAAAATGGCTTTTCAACCATATAAAAAATTTTCATGGAAAATTTGGTCAAAAATTTTCAGTTTATTAACAAAATATTTAGGAATTAAATGAAAATAAAATTATTGTTTTGTAACATTTAGAATTGAAAATTTTAAGTTTTCATTTCTGGGAGTTACACCTCCCACCCCCCCCCCACCTACCTTTTAGGTTTTTTTCCCTCTTTTTTCCTCAGGAAATAAACAGGAAAGACTTTTTTTCCCCTTGTTTTTTCTCGCTCTACTTTTTTCCTCTGTTCCCAGCAGAAAAGGGAGAGAAGAAGTGTGGGGAGAGAAGAAGAATTAAAAAATAAAAATAAAAACTCAAATTTCCAACTTTCAAAAAATGAAACAAAATAAAAATGGTCCATTGGAGATACCACAAACATTTTATTTTGTTTAGGAATGTTACACTGATTTTTTTTTCTTTTAATCCTCAAAAATTGGGAATGAAATGAAACATTTTTTTGGTTCTTTTGAAATTTTTGCTGAAATTAAGTGAGGTTTTACAACCATCCCTTAGTTTTGCCTGAATAAGGATCGGAAGATAAGTTCTTAAGCCTTGAATATGTAGCATAAGGGTAAAAGTTTCAGAAGTGCCCATGTGATTTAGGAATCTGTGTGCCACTCTCCAAAGCAATTTAGGCCCTGAGGACTCTGAATCTCATTTACCCTACATCACTTGTCTCCTTACCCACTAAGAACCATTTTCCTAATTTAAAAAAAAAAACAAAACAGCAACAGCAGAGCATAATAGCAATATAAAAGACTTACTTTAAAAGACTCCTATACTCAGTAACTTGGATCTACAAAAGTGATAGCACAAAAAGCCATATGCTCTGAATGGAAAAGTTCTCCAGGGCTGAGAATATGATCATAAGGAATGTGAACATTTGGGACCAATGATAAATGGCTTATTTGTCCTGATCTCTAAAAAGGCCTCTGTACAGCACATAGCATGAGGCATTTATGGGTGCAGAAGTTATGTAGTTAGTAGAATGGGTCTAATAGTAAAAAAA
>NW_020664417.1:87418689-87446553 GCF_002925995.2 Terrapene triunguis | reverse complement strand
GGTGCAGAAGTTATGTAGTTAGTAGAATGGGTCTAATAGTAAAAAAAACCTGACCAGCAAATATTTTAATAACTAAAATAATTTGAAGGCCAGATTTTCAAGAGCTCAGCTCCTCTTTAAAAACCTAAATCAGAGTTAGATTTTCAAAACTGTTCAACATCAGCAACCCCCCCCGTGTGAATGTGATTCTTATGACCAAAGTTCTGAAGGCTGGTCTGCACACAGAAGCTGGGACAGTTGAACAGATTTAATGAAACCGCTCTAACTTAGGGCACGTCTTCACTACCCGCCGGATCGGCGGGTAGCAATCAATCTATTGGGGATCGACTTATCGTGTCTAGTGAAGACGTGATAAAATCGATCCCTGATCGCTCTGCCGTCGACTCTGGAAATCCACCGCAGCAAGAGGCGGAAGCGGAGTCGACGGCGACGCGGCAGCGGTCGACTCGCCGCCATCCTCACAGCCAGGTAAGTCGACCTAAAATATGCAACTTCAGCTACGCTATTCACGTAGCTGAAGTTGCGTATCTTAGGTCGACCGTCCCCCCTTCCCCCCGTAGTGTAGACCTAGCCTTAGTGTGTGGACACTTATATATGGGTTTAAATCTGTCTTGTATCGGTTTGGTTTGCACCAGCAAATCATCCTTCCCCAATGCAAAATGTCTTCTGGTTCTCTGACTGGGATGGTGTAACTCCATCCTGCACATTTCTCTAGGCTATGCCGTAAGGCCCAGATCCACCAAGAACTTCAGTACATGCTCTAAGTACTTTGCTGAATGGGCGCTTAAAGGCACAATCTAGCTGTAAATTAGTAACAGGAAAACTTCATGGAGTATGAATACTTTTGAACTTTTTTCTTTTTTTATTCACACTAGTTTGAGGTTTTGAAACTCCCCCCCCCCCTTTAATTTAAATCTTTTTCTACAGTACTAAATATGTTGGATAATTCTTAGCAGGAGGGGATTTCCTCTTTCCCCCCAGCTGAATGAAAGACTATGCTTTGTACAAGAGCTATCAGAGATCCCGGAGAATTAGGGAAGCAGAAGTGGACGCCTTATCTGTATATAAAGTATATTTTATCAATAGAGTATTTCCCTCTGTTTAGTTTTTCCTCCGCCTTATTTCTCACCCTATATTTTTATTGGCTCTTTTTTCTTCTTTTTCCAATTTTAATCTCTTCAAAGGGAAATGCACACCCAGTGCAGCCTTTGAACCCACAAAGGCTAGATGAGTTTTAAATTAACAAAAAGGATGATCCCCACCGTACCAGAAAGAGGAATTCAAAATGGTATGTTATGTTAGTTATGTTATTGGAATCCTAGACCTCACTGATTTTCATACTTGGTAAAAGAATTGGTTTGCTATAACCTTCTTTGGTAAAGCATGTGCCGGTCACATGGGGTGACACAATAATTTATACCTATACTATAGCAGTGAACACTTCAACAATACAATCTGTTCAAATACACTTGACTTTTCAGAAGTGATGTCCACATAAAATCTTATCAACTGGTTAATCTTTAATGAAGTATCATTGTATCCTTTGTTCCCATGAAGTCTTACTTGGACTTCACTAATCCCTTGTCATTCCTGAGTCATCAGTTAACATGACTGGTGGGAGAAAAGATGGTTCATTCTGTTCTTGATGTTGTTGTAGCTCTTTAAATGCAGAAAGAAACCCAGATTTCAGAAATACATTGGTAACACTTGGAGATGAGGGAACTGAATCTTGTTTATCTGAGCTGTTTGTGCACCTACATGCCCTTGCAAAAGCTATTAAAGCTCAGCTGTCAGCCATGTGCCACAATGGGTTTTCATCAGTGGAAAGAGTTGGGAATTTTTATTATGCATGTGTGTCAGGGCTGTTGAGGTTTTCTTTGTCAGAGAGGCTGTTAAGGTTCCCCATATCAAAATGAGAAAACACATTAGAAGATGAGAAATGAGAAAACAATCAAAATGAGAAAACAAATACAAATGTGGCTAGGGCTGAGGATAAATATAAGCAAGCTGGTGTGGAAAACAACCAGGGCGTGCCTCCATGCATTGCATGCTGCAGAAAAAATGGTGGCCCATTGGCCTATGGCATCCAGCCCCTTGCCCAAATGACCCTGGAGGGCGCCATTTTCAAATGATGTTCTCTGTACAGCATGACCTTGCACACACTATACGTGCAAAGTCACACTGCACGGAGGATGCCATTTTGTTCTATGAAATGGAATGGTGTCCTCTGCACAGCATGACCTCACATGCCATGTATGGAGGACACCATTTTGTGGAAGGTCGGGCATGCTAGTGTATAATGAATACACAAGGCGTCTGCTGGAGGGAGGGACCAAGGTAAGCAGCAGTCAGCCAGCGGTGACCACTGGCCAATTTCCACTAAACTTATATACAAGAGAAAATAGGAATTCATAGAGCACACCACAGGGAAATTATATGTACACTAAAATTGCCATGTTAAACAAAGCCCTTAGATAATTACATACATCATTTATTTGAAACTTGACTTTTTTCTAAAACAAGAAATCTATTTAAATATTTAGACTATTTAAAAACAATATGTCCCCCCACAGTTTCCACTTCATTAGCACTCCTGACTTTTCCTCTTTTGAAGTGTATCCTTAAAAATTGCCTTTTTTTATATGCTTCTCTTTCACTTGTTCTGCCCCATATACTTTCTCACCAGCCACTGCTATATTTCTCTGTAAAACCTTAAGGCATAGATTAAAGTTTCCATACAGGTTACTGTATAAATCTCAGTTTGGAATCATGAAAGTCTCAGTAATGGCAAAACAAACCTGTGACGAAGTCAAGAGACTATCAAATATGCCCAAGGAGGAGATGGCAGCTTTCACTCTTACCTGTGTTTTCCTCGCCAGTGCTATCTTACAGCTGAGACCAAGCTAGAGAGAATTCTCACGGCAAGTGTAGAATTGAACACACAAGGTGTACAAGTGTACAACTGAATCACCCGTGACAGAACAGAGCTGGTGAACGTATTTGCATTATTAATCGCTGTGTGTATGTTTTTAGAAAATAAATCTTTTCTGAGAAATTTGTTGCACGTTTTTCTAAAAAATTTCACTGCACGCCACTGAAAACAACCCCCTGTATCTGTAACCAATCATAAACTGAATTCCAACCCAAACTGAGATCCTGGTACTCATATATGGCAGGACAGCTCGGCACTGCTCCAGTGGCACAAAGTTGACCTAAAATCACTGGAGAATTCCCCCAGCACTGGAAAATCTTCAGTGGCTCCTGTACCTCCCCTCCCCGCCCCGCCCCCCCTGGAGTTAGTGCCAGGAAGTCTCTCCACCCTAGGGGTCTCTGTCTGCTCTACTGACTTCTTGGGGCATTGGCAGCCAGTGTATATTGGAGCATCCCTCAGGCTACTCTAATTCACACCAGAACTGAACCAATGCCAGATGGTCTCAGGATCAGGGGGAGCATGAAGTTGGCTTATAGTCCCCTGTGACACACACACACACACACACACGCCCTCCATTCTGAATTTTGCTGAGTACACCTAAGCTACATCTGAGAATCTGGCCCAGAATCTTCAAGGTTCTGAAATGTTCAGGCATTTATTTTCACTTCTGTTTCCAGAGACAGGAAGCAAGAGTGCCAGCAATCTCATGAAAAAGCCATTTCTCTGGAGGTTTCCAGACTCATTTTGCCAACTTGGGTTCAGATAAGCATCTAGACTTTGGGTGATTATCCAAACCCACACATAGAGCCTTTTGAGACTCATTCATCTCGAGAGAGAGGAAAAAGGCAGGAGTCTTAAAGCATCATAAGACGAAAGTAAAAATTGTTATAAGCCTAGTGTGGCTGTCTGCAACCTCAGACCACCTTCGAGAGGAAAGGTGGATGTTACTAATAGCTGGATCCAATTTATGAGGAGCCACTGATGAGGAAATGAGATAAACAGTCTTCAGATGGAACAATTAAAGATCAGCTGTGACATAATCGTACAACAACATTCCAGAGTAACATTCTATGTCTTCCTCTGCATTAATCTGAAAAGAGTGAGAATTA
Organism: Terrapene triunguis; assembly: GCF_002925995.2. Lineage (NCBI taxonomy): Eukaryota > Metazoa > Chordata > Testudines > Emydidae > Terrapene > Terrapene triunguis. The sequence goes on along the minus strand of NW_020664417.1, from coordinate 87,442,512 downwards.
CAGTGATTATGCACAGAGATTCTCTACAATGTCTATTCCACACCACCATGTGCAGTGGGCAAAGCTGTGTTTGCCACCTCTTCATGCTCAAAATATTGACAATATTCACTCATAGATATAAACATGCATATTTGGACGTGGTGCTTTTCTGGACTAGAGCAAACAATAGTGGCACGAAACACACCCACAGCTGTCTATGCTGAAATGTAAACAGGACTATAAATAATAAGGAGCCTGCATATGGAATACATAACAGGCAACTGTGAATTATGGGTCTTTAATTCCAACATGAGGCCCTAGTGACTTCATAAACCACAAAAGCAGTGACATTATTTCCTCATAATGAGAAAAGTTTGTGTATGTCAGTTTTGGATCATATGTGGACCAAACGCCCGATCATACCTCTCTTCCTCTACGGAGGCTCCCTCAAATTTCTGTACTCGCCCCTTTGATGCACACACTCTGTGGCAACTTCTGCTCCCTACCCTCCCCACACCAAAATTCCCAAGATGTCCTGCTGCTTTCATACAGGTATGACACTACAGAGGGGCTCAGATACCATACCATGTAAGTACCTACAAAAATATGTCTACATGAAAGGTCTCGGTGGAATCTGTCAGAGTTCCGCTCCTTGCTGCCACTGGTAGATTTTCATCATTCTTGCCCACAGAAAGAACATTCAACATTCTCTACACAGCTTTAATAGACTAGGTATTCATAGATTTTAAGGTACCATTGTGTTCATTTAGTCTGACCTCCTGTATAACACAGGCCCTAGAATTTCATCCAGTGGTTTCTGTATTGAGGCCAACAACTTGTGGTTGAACTACAACCTATCTTTTAGAAAGGCATCCAATCTTTATTTAAAGACTTGAAGTTATGGAGAAAATTTACCACATGCCTTAGAGAAAGCTGTTCCAATGCTTAATTATACTCACTGATAAAAATTTACATCTTATTTCTAGTTTGATTTTTTTTCTAACTTTAATTTCTTGCCACTGGATCTTGTTACGCCTTTGGGAGATTAAAGAGCCCTCCAGATATCCACAGCCTTTGCAGGCAATTATAGACTGCTATAAAGTCACCTCTTATCGTGTCTCTGATCAGCTTATTTTTTTAAATGTCGTAAACTTTGGAAATACTTGAACAAAGGGCAAAATCCAAAACATGGGAAATTAAAATAGGCAGTTCATGTTCTGAACTTTGAATTTCCAGGTTTTCAACATATATGTTTTAAGATACAAGATTCTATTAAAGGATTACAAAAACAGATTAGTGTTATATCTGCTCAAACTTAACTTCACCTTAACATTATGTTTTGCCTGGGAATTTCCTTAGTTTTTAAAAACATATCAGAGATTTTTTCAGAGAGAATTCCCTGTAGTGTTTGTGTAACCCACTGATTAATGTGTGCCACAGGTTGCCCTTTGTGCCAGATCCACAGTGAATATTCGTCTGCTTCAGCCCACCTAGAGAATCTTGGTTCTTTATCCCACGTTTTAGCAGCTCCCGCTTTTAGTTCTGGAGGTCCCAGGCTCAGTCCCTCGGGTGTTGGCCAAGATGGAAGCTGCCACACTTGCAAGGCATGCAGGGACAGGCGCACCCCCGCCCCGGACAACCCCATCACTGTGTGTGTCTCCCACTTTCTGACTTCAACAGGTGGTTCCCTATCTGTCACTCCTTGAATAATGGTCATTGTTGCAGCTGGGCCTAGCCCAGAGGTTCTCAAACTGTGGGTTGGGACCCCAAAGTGGGTTGCCACCCCATTTTAATGGGGTTGCCCAGGCCAGCACTAGACTTGCTGGGGCATGGGGCTGAAGCCAAAGCCTGAACCCTGCCACCTGGGACTGGGGCTGAAGCCAAAACCCGAGGGCTTCAGCACAGGGCGACGGGGCTGGGGCTTTAACTCCACCTCCCCCATCCCTGCCCGGGGTCATGTAGTAATTTTTGTTGTCAGAAGGGGTCATGGTGCAACGAAGTTTGAGAACCGCTGCCACCTAACCCTTTAAGGGAAGAGTGGTCCAGTCCACCTGTGCCTAATTAACTACCACCCTAATGAGGGGCAGCTGTCTCCTATAAAGGTCAGTGGGAACATGCAGAGGAGAGAAAGTGAGTGAAAGCTGCTAGAGGCTGTAGCTGGAGCCCAGGTGGGTTGGGGAGAAGGAAATTCAGGGACAGTGAAGGCTCCTGGAGGAGGGGTGAGTACAAGGGTGAAAGGCTGATTGAGAATCCAGGAGAACACTGCAGTGAGCCCAGGTAGACTTTGTTTACGATGAGAACACGGTATAAAGCTGGACAAAGCCCATGCAGTGCATAGACCATTCTGTATCTAATCACTCTGATAGAGAAAATGAAAAAGCAAAGTCTGGAAGAGAGGTGCCTGGATCTACCTAGGCTGGGAAGGAGTGGGCCGGTGGCCAGGAGCAGGTACTCAGGAGGTTGTGACCCCATGACAGTCATTTATGTAGAATCATGTAGTCTTCATAAATTATGTGTAAATGGCTATTAATAAGTAACTCATGTTTCACTCAACTCTCCCCAAAACTAGTCAAAGGCACCACTTCCTTGCCAAAACCAACAGATTAAAACAAATTAGAAGGTTATAGACCAAATTGTTTTGGAGATACGATGAGCCAAAAATAAAATTGGACAACATTCCAGAGTTGAAACTCATTTGAATGTTGGACCTTCTCATCCCTATTCCCCATTCCTCCTTCCCTTGCCAATTACTTTTAATGCCTTTGGTCAATTTGCCCAAAACTATTTTTTTTTAATCTATCTTTGTCTAAAGGCTCTTATTTCAGTGGACTGGCTTGAGTTACACTAACTAAAGCGGAAATGTTCAAATCTCATCTATAATATGAAGCTCTGTTCATCCTCAGATATATTGGGGCCAAATTCTCTGTTGGCATAAACTGGCACCTATCCATTGATTTCAATGGAGACACATCAATTTAAAGCAAAGACAATTTAACCCATAGCGTTTAGCATGCATAAAAAATGCTACTAATGCCAACTAGTGATAGATCTGCTGCTTTTGGAACTGAAGACTCCTGTAAGAGGACAGGTTCCCTAGATGTGGCTCTTAAGAATTATCTTGAGGGATGGGGTATACGAACTGCCATGTATTTTACACTGCAATTGGGTAATTATATTTCTTTACTTGGTTATTCCACAAACCATAGTTGAAAATCCTAGTACCAGGAGAGAGATGGTCATTTATTGAGCAAATTCTAGGAAGCGCAAGTCAGAAACTGGAACCCATTGATAAAAAACATTAATAGTCCAATACTGACCAGTCATAGTTTCAAGCACCACATCATCCACTAGAGTTACTGCTATTTTAGACCAATATTATATAGACCACGGTAGTATTTCTTACAAGTGAAGTCATTCCAGTTTGAAACATCATAGTGAAAAGGAAAATCAAAGAAAAGAAATCCTGGTCCAAGTAATACAAGCAGGCACTAAAAATGTATGGTGCAGCAGAAAATCCTCGAGGGGCAAGCCTGGGATGCCGTCAGTGAACCCAGTTGTAACTATTTTTGTTTGCAAATACCTCCGCTCATTAACCATCAGAACTTCCTTGAACTGTTGACAGATACATTGCTCAGCTAGACTGCTTCACTTTGAAAATTAAACAGAAGTTAAAAAGTACAGTGACTAAAGTGAAATCCCTGCAAGCTGCATGGGAGCTTTTTAAAGACACCATAATAGAGGCCCAACTTCAATGTATACCCCAAATTAAGAAACACAGTAAAAGAACTAAAAAAGAGCCACCGTGGCTTAACAACCATGTAAAAGAAGTAGTGAGAGATAAAAAGACTTCCTTTAAAAAGTGGAAGTCAAATCCTAGTGAGGCAAATAGAAAAGAGCATAAACGCTGCCAAATTAAGTGCAAGAATGTAATAAGAAAAGCCAAAGAGGAGTTTGAAGAACGGCTAGCCAAAAACTCCAAAGGTAATAACAAAATGTTTTTTAAGTATATCAGAAGCAGGAAGCCTGCTAAACAACCAGTGGGGCCCCTTGATGATCGAGATACAAAAGGAGCGCTTAAAGATGATAAAGTCATTGCGGAGAAACTAAATGGATTCTTTGCTTCAGTCTTCACGGCTGAGGATGTTAGGGAGATTCCCAAACCTGAGCTGGCTTTTGTAGGTGACAAATCTGAGGAACTGTCACAGATTGAAGTGTCACTAGAGGAGGTTTTGGAATTAATTGATAAACTTAACAGTAACAAGTCACGGGGACCAGATGGCATTCACCCAAGAGGTCTGAAAGAACTCAAATGTGAAGTTGCAGAACTATTAACTAAGGTTTGTAACCTGTCCTTTAAATCGGCTTCTGTACCCAATGACTGGAAGTTAGCTAATGTAACGCCAATATTTAAAAAGGGCTCTAGAGGTGATCCCGGCAATTACAGACTGGTAAGTCTAACGTCGGTACCGGGCAAATTAGTCGAAACAATAGTTAAGAATAAAATTGTCAGACACATAGAAAAACATAAACTGTTGAGCAATAGTCAACATGGTTTCTGTAAAGGAAATCGTGTCTTACTAATCTATTAGAGTTCTTTGAAAGGGTCAACAAACATGTGGACAAGGGGGATCCAGTGGACATAGTGTACTTAGATTTCCAGAAAGCCTTTGACAAGGTCCCTCACCAAAGGCTCTTATGTAAATTAAGTTGTCATGGGATAAAAGGGAAGGTCCTTTCATGGATTGAGAACTGGTTAAAAGACCAGGAACAAAGGGTAGGAATTAATGTAAATTCTCAGAATGGAGAGGGGTAACTAGTGGCGTTCCCCAAGGGTCAGTCCTCAGACCAATCCTATTCAACTTATTTATAAATGATCTGGAGAAAGGGGTAAACAGTGAGGTGGCAAAGTTTGCAGATGATACTAAACTGCTCAAGATAGTTAAGACCAAAGCAGACTGTGATGAACTTCAAAAAGATCTCTCAAAACTAAGAGATTGGGCAACAAAATGGCAAATGAAATTTAATGTGGATAAATGTAAAGTAATGCACATTGGAAAAAATAACCCCAATTATACATACAATATGATGGGGGCTAATTTAGCTACAATGAGTCAGGAAAAAGATCTTGGAATCATCGTGGATAGTTCTCTGAAAATGTCCGCGCTGTGCAGAGGCGGTCAAAAAAGCAAACAGGATGTTAGGGGGGATAGAGAATAAGACTGAGAATATATTATTGCCCTTATATAAATCGATGGTACGCCCACATCTCGAATACTGCGTACAGATGTGGTCTCCTCATCTCAAAAAAGATATACTGGCACTAGAAAAGGTTCAGAAAAGGGCAACTAAAATGATTAGGGGTTTGGAACGGGTCCCATATGAGGAGAGATTAAAGAGGCTAGGACTCTTCAGCTTGGAAAAGAGGAGACTAAGGGGGGATATGATAGAGGTATATAAAATCATGAGTGATGTGGAGAAAGTGGATAAGGAAAAGTTATTTACTTATTCCCATAATACAAGAACTAAGGGTCACCAAATGAAATTAATAGGCAGCAAGTTTAAAACAAGTACAAGGAAGTTCTTTTTCACGCAGCGCACAGTCAACTTGTGGAACTCCTTACCGGAGGAGGTTGTGAAGGCTAGGACTATAACAGCATTTAAAAGAGAACTGGATAAATTCATGGTGGTTAAGTCCATTAATGGCTATTAGCCAGGATGGGTAAGGAATGGTGTCCCTAGCCTCTGTTTGTCAGAGGATGGAGATGGATGGCAGGAGAGAGATCACTTGATCATTGCCTGTTGGTACACTCCCTCTGGGGCACCTGGCATTGGCCACTGTCGGTAGACAGGATACTGGGCTAGATGGACTTTTGGTCTGACCCGGTCCGGCCGTTCTTATGTTCTTATGTTATGTTATGAAGGAAGCTGCAAAACCATTTGCTACAGTTTCAGCCCACGTGCATTCTTGCTGCAAGTTTCACATAAGTCTTCGAGCAAATTCTTCTGCGGCTATGAAATTTCACCTCGTCAAAGCTGTCTTCAAGTTTTGCATAGATTTGATGCAGAGCCATAAATCATCCAGGCTCACTCAAGATTTGGCTCAACCATAAGCATTTGAAAAGGGTGGGAATCTTAGTATGCCCTTCAGGGAAAATAAGATGAGTTTCAAAATTGTCATGAAACTCAACACTGGGCAAATTTTGCATAGGTTCATGCATTTTTGCCAGCATTTAGGAACATAACATAAGAACAGCCATACTGGGTCAGACCAAGGCATCTAGTCTGTATCCTGTCTCTGACAGTGCCCAGTACCAGAGGCCTCAGAGGGAATGAATAGAGCAGGGCAACTTTGTATGAACCATCCCCTGTGGTCCCGTCCCAGCTTCTGGCAGTTGGAGGGTTAGAGACACCCAGAGCATGGGTTTGCATCCCTGACCATCTTGGCTAATCATCATTAATAGACAAGTTCATGGAGGATAGGTCCAATTCTTTTTTGAATCCTGTTATAGTTTTGGCCTTTACAACATCCCCTGGTAATGACCTCTATAAGTTGACTCTATGTTGTGTGAAGAAGTACTTCCTTTTGTTTGTTTTAAACCTGCTGCCTATTAATTTCATTGGGTGACCCCTGGTTCTCATGCAATGTGAAGGAGTAAATAACACTTCCTTATTCACTTTCTCCCTATGATTCATGATTTTATAGACCTCTATCATATCCCCCCTTAGTAGTCTCATTTCTAAGGTGAATATTCCTAGTCTTTTTAATTTCTCCTCATGTGGAACTGGGCTGTTCCCTCCCCCTAATCATTTTTGTTGTCCTTTTCTGCATCTTTTCCACATTTAATATATCATTTTTGAGATTAGGTGATCAGAACTGCATGTAGTGTTCAAGGTGTGGGTGTACCATGGATTTATACAGTGGCAACATGATATTTTCTGTTTGATTACCTATCCCTTTCCTAATGTTTCCTAATGGTAGCTTTTTTGACTGCCATTGCACATTGAGTGGATGTTTTTGGAGACCTATCCACAATGACTCCAATATCTCTTTCTTGAGTGGTAATAGCTAATTTGGACCCCATCATTTTGTATGCATAGTTAGGATTATTCTTTCCAATGTGTACTACGTTGCACTTATTAACATCGAATTTCATCTGCCATTTTGTTGCCCCGTGAACCAGTTTTGTGAAATACCTTTGTAACTCTTGTCCAAAGCTTTGTAACTCTTGTCCAAAACTATCTTCAGTAATTTTGTATTGTCTGCAAACTTTGCCACCTCACTGTTCACCCCTTTTCCCCCATCCATTATGAATATATTGAACAGCACAAGTCCCAATACAGATCCTTGGGGGCTGCACTATTTATGTCTCTTCATTGTGAAAATTGACCATTTATTCCTACCCTTTGTTTCCTGTCTTTTAACCAGTCACCAATCCATGAAAGGACCTAGCCTCTTATCACACGACTGCTTACTTTGCTTAAGAGCTTATAGGGTGAGACCTTGTCAAAGGCTTTCTGAAAGTCCAAGTACACTATATGAACTAGACCACTCTTGTCCACATACTTGTTGACTCCCTCAAAGAATTCTAATTGATTGGTGAGGCATGATTTCTCTTTACAAAAGCCATGTTGACTCTTCCCCAACATATCATGTCTATCTATGTACCTGATAATTTTGTTCTACTGTAGTTACAACCAATTTACCTGGTACTAAAGTTAGGCTTACCAGTCTGTAATTCCCAGGATCACCTCCGGAGTCTTTAAAAAAAAAAAAAAAAAGGTGTTACTTTTGTACAGTTCAGTTCCCTTCCTCTGTAACCAGAGAATGGAAAGTTTAGTGTATATGGATCACCAGAAAGGGAGAGCAGTAGGCCAAGAGTTGCAGGGAAAGCTGTCAACTCTCCATCCTAACTGCAGGAAGCTTTTAAATGTTTTAATGAATTTGCTTCAGCCATGCTCACTCCCCTTTTGTGTTCTGTTTCCCAAACATCTGTGCAGCCGAGTTCTCCTGGCACAAATGCTCACAGAAAGAAAACTGCAAAGTCACCTATACAAATACTCTCAGGAACTGAATTTTAAATTCACATCTGAAATACTCATGCTGGAAGTATTTACACCCTGATCCAATCAGAGAACAGAAACTGTATCATGTGATATATATGACCAATCACAACTGACCAATGCAGATTGAAAGCTAAACCTCAAATACTTCAGAGAAAAGCACTCTAATCAACAAAGATAAAAAAAATTCACCAAAAAAATGGCTGCAAATTTATGAATAATTAATACACTTGAGGAAATTGCAATCCGATTCTGGTAGTTAAAACTGCATTGCCAATAACTCACTCATCAAATGAGGGTGGAAATGGGGCATTTGGGTGCTACTGTAATGTAAATATTAAATAATTAAAAAATCAAGTTTTAAAGCTTCTCCAGAGAGTTTAGTTATGTTCTGGGTTTTTAATTCTTTCCCAGCAGTCTTATTGCAACACAGCTACTAAGGTTTTCTAGATAAAATAGTTAGATTCTGTGGCTACTCTGTAATCTCCCTGAGCTTTCTGTATGCATGAGTTATCATTCCACCTCTGTTTTCAGCTAATCTTTAAAGGATTCAGTTAACCCTGCCTGGAAACAGGTAGGAAATAAGCACTGCTAATATACCCATGTTGCTACCTGCCACCAAAAATGATAGACCATGTTCCCTGTAACTTAGACTCTAAGGGCCTGATTCAAAGCCCATTGGAGTGAATGCAAAAGTCTGCTGAGATAAGAAGCAAAAATGTTGGTTACTTGTCCACATTTATCCACACTGTTTTTTCTCTGGAAATAGGACTAGAAATTTCATAAAAATAAAATTTTCAGTCCTTTCCCCCATTTGAAGCCAACAGCCTTCACGTCCATGTATTTCTCCCTCTACTCCTTCAGTAAATTACCATAATAGGGCTGGATTTCTGACAGGCCCAAGTTTCTTCAAATCCTCATAATGTCTCTGTCATTTAGCAAGTTCTTACTTCTAGGAGAAATAAATCCAGCACCTCCTCCCTTAGTTTGTGCTCCCACTTCCAGACAGGCTGGTCATATCACTGCTGATCATCCTCAAAATTCTTCATGAGCTAATCTGTGGCTGTAGGAGACTTGGCTTTCAAGTCTCAAGTGGTATCTTGTGCTTCTTCTGGGTTCACAAGTCCTGAGTTTGGGTTGGGGAGTTTTAAGTTCAAACCTAAAAATCAAATCGAAACTCTGCTCAACTTTTGCTGGATTTGGTGTGGAAATCACACAAAGTCAATGAGTTTTGCTTGATTTCCACACAGATGAATAAGTACATGTTCACTTGAAACTCATTTTGGGTTTAAAACTTGACCTGAGTTGGCTGAACCTTAGCAAATCTACTCCAAGATTCGGCTTTAGAAAAAACCCAAAGCTTTGTCTGGTTGGCTTTTATTACGGTTGTTACAGATCTACTGTCTACACACCTGTGTCTCTCTGCTGCATCAGAGACTGTATATGGAATATTAAACTAGTTTTGGCACTTCATGGTATTTGCTAATTATGATCACATCTGCTGAGGTGCAGTTAAGTCTGGCTTGAAGGAAGATGAAAATCAGGATGTCAACATGTTTGATGCATATGTTTGTTTCCCCTTAGAGCAAGGGTGGGATAAACACTATTTTTAAAACCAGTAATCTGTGTTTCTCTTCCAAACAAATGTAAATGTTCTCTCAGTTCCCCTGGGGAACATGTTTGGAATGTGAAAGATTCTCAGGAAACAAGAACATGCCTGGGGTGAATTTCTTGTGAATCTCTTCACACCCATTAAAACTGATTTTTTTTTAAATCAATCTAAGGAAACCAAATTGAGGTCCATCCAAAGGGTCTGCACCTGGGATCAAATGGGAAATAATAATAATAACTACAGCAGAGTCAGAGTCTGGATGGATGGATGTGGTTTCCCAATAAAAGTAAATAAGTTGAGACTTCTTGCAGCTAAGTGGCTGAGTCTTCTTTTACCCTTTGAACTCTGACTTGAGTCCAACTTCAAGGTCCCAGTGCAATGAGGGAAATAGCTTTTTTAGAACATTTTTCTGAGGCTGAAATCTCTTATTGCTTATTTCTATTAACAAGAAACAAAACCAAAATATATCCCTTGTATTTACACATTTTTCTTTATCCACACCAGAGGTTTTACGGAATAAAATTCTCACTAACTGACCATGTTCCAGGTTCAAACACATGAGCGTGTAATGTGACTATTTGTTGACCTAGACATCTTGTAGATGATGGACTTGAGTCTCCTCTCACTTACACTGGTGTAAATCAGGAGTAATTCCACTGAAGTCAATGGAATTGTGCTGGTGTAAAACTGGTGTAAGAGGAGAACCAAACGCAATGTCCTTCAGTTCACAAATCTCAGCTATGGATGCTCAGAAGTAATGTGTGGTTGCCTGTGTGTGTGTGTGTGTGTGTGTGTGTGTGTGCGCGCGCGCGCATGCACACCCCCAGGGAACTAGCTATATCTGCCTGGTTCTCAAGCTGATCTGGCCCTCAGATAAGTTAGAGCAATCCAGGGGCTGCTCTAATTTACATCAGCTGTCTATGGTCTCTGAGACCATATGCCACCTCTGAATTGGTGGGTGGAACTGTGCTTTGTGCCCACCCTCCTTGACCCAAAGCCTGACATGTCCCCTATAACAGGGAAGGGCAATTGGCATAGGAGTTGGTTCTGCTAGTTCTATGCTAGATCAGAACCCATTCCCACTGGGGCAAGTCTTACCTGGGGAGCTGGGGTCACATTCTGAACCATTTGCAAGGTTGGTCCATCATTTGTATAGTGCCTTGCATTATGATGTATCTAGAAGTATTTTGTAAGCTGCAAAAATCACTGCACCCACCACTGAGATGTAGCCACCTTCTGGGATGGAGCACAGCAGCTGAAACAGAGTGTACGGCAATATCCTGCTAGGACAGGGGACCGATAGATGCTCTGAAGTCAGGGTTCAGCTTGGACACCAGTTCTTTATCTCAGTGCTGCATTACACGTGCTAGTTAATTCAGATCCTCTGTGGGCATCCTGCTGAAAATGAGGTTCTTGGCAATGAAGCTTATCCCCGGCCATGACTAATCACTGGAACCATACTTGGATTTAAGTTATGAGCGCCATCAGCACATCACTGGAGTTGAGCTTTTGGCACTAAAAGAAACCGCAAATCTTTTAGTTATTACAGCTGAACACTCAGGACAACCAGGCTGTGGGGGAGGGGAGACTTTGGAGGGTCAGGTTTTTGTGAATCAAATCCAATCTCAACAATTTGCTGCTGTGCATCTCTTAGGAGGCAACAGTAAAACTAAAGTTCTCCTTCTTAATTATTTGTATTATGATAATACCTAGGTGCCGCAAGCATGGACTGGAACCCCATTGTGCTAGGTGCTGTACAATCACAGAACAAAGAGACAGTCCCTGCCCCAAAGAGCTTACAATCTAAGTATAAGACTAGAGGCAACACATGGATAGAGACAGACTGACAGGGGTGTAAAAAGAAACAATGAGACAATATCGGTCTTCATGATAGGCAGTGGTTCTACAGTGCTAAGACTTCTCTGTAAGTAAACTGGCCAGTTAGAAGTGAAACCTAGGAAGGTTTGGATGCACCCACCTAGCACCTCCCTGTGACGTTCCCCTGGTATTATCTGGACTGGTGATCTGCTAGGTCACTCCAATCCTTGACTCTGGGAGCCAGCTTTACCCTGCTCAGCCACTCCTGGGCTGTTCTGGCATGTAAGCTGCTCCTTGGATTGTGCAACCGAATGACACTAGCCAATATCTCTGGTCCTAGACACAACCCTAGGAACCTCCGTCTTGCAGTGTCTAGTTATGCCCGCTGGACTCTGCAAGCTTACATGAGTTTGTAAATTTAACAAAGAAATTGATATGTACCAGGCTTGTTATCCCAAGGGGAGTCTCTGACATGCTTCAAACCAAACGCATTGCTTTGGGTAGAATAAACAAACAGATTTATTAACTACAAAGATAGATTTTAAGTGATTATAAGTCAAAGCACAAGATGTCAGACTTGGTCAAATGAAATAAAAGCAAAACGCATTCTAAGCTGATCTTAACACTTTCAGTGCCCTTACAAATTTAGATGCTTCTCACCATAGGCTGGCTGGCTGCCCTTCAGCCAGGCTCTCTCCTTTGATCAGCACTTCAGTCGCTTGGTGGTGGTGATGTCTGTAGATGAAGGTGGAAGAGAGAGAGAGAGCATGGCAAACATCTCTCCCTTTTATCACGTTCTTTCTTCCTTCTTGGCTTTGCCCCCCTCCCCCTTCCGAGTCAGGTGAGCATTGCCTCATAATAGTCCCAAACTGACCAAAGGAAGGGGGGTGACTCACTCAAGAGTCCAACAGATCCTTTGTTGCTGCCTAGGCCAGTGTCCTTTGTTCCTGTGAGGCTGGGCTGGGTTTGTCCCATACATGGCCTGATGATGTGTGAACTGCCCCTCTGCTCTTGGAGAGTTTTGCCTGGGCCTGTTTTAAGCCAGGAGGACACATTTTCAGCCTCATAACTATATACATGAAATTACAACCTATAATGTTGCTATAACATTACTGTAACAACAATTACTATAACAACAATGCTCAGTGCATCATGAGCTTTCCGAAGACACTTGACATGACAAACTTTGCATTGGATACCACACAATCATTTTATAAAGAGGAACATGGGGGTGCTGGGTGTTCCCCCGAGGTACAGAATGTCACACTCCCCAAAATAAATCAAACTGTGTTTGAATTGTGCCCCTGAACCATCCAACAGTTGTGGAAAGAGCAAGGCCGTAGCATAGTTCAGGAACACAGCTGAAGCTTGATTCAAGCTCATCTACACTGTGGGACCAGTCTATAATTTACTGTTTTATGGGACAATCTGTTGTAACAAAACCTGGCATGGTTATTTTTATAGTGTAGACACCAGTGGTGGCACCTTTCTGGCAAGAACTGTTTTGAAGCATGGTTTTGACTGTCATGTTTCAAAACACCAGGTCAAGGCCATTTCAATGGTGCAAAACCAGAAGGACCGTACTATAAATGCAGCATCTTGTTTTATGTGCTATGGAGACAGGGTCATCTTCATCCTTAGTGTAAATCCACTGATGTTAATAGATGTTAACCTACCAGTGGTATTGATTGATGATACTGAACTACATGTGTCATGCTCCTGAAACCTTCTATAGCAGTTAGGAGAGTGAAAGGGGGGGGGGGAGATATTTTCTGGGTAAAAAGGAAGAGGAATAAGTGTAAGAGGAAAGTCCCCACAAATATGACCATATAGCTCAGTATGCTCAAAGGTGGTTCCACTACTCCTTTGAAGAGGAAATACAAAACGTTTGATCAAAATCTCATACGCATTCCTACACTCCAGTTGTCTCATTACAAGGAACTGTTCTGAAAGTGTTTGTCATGAAGCTGCAGAACTATAACAATAAGAAGCTTTCTGATAAAAATGTATGTCTCAGACCTGCGTGTGAGATAAAAGGAGCGGGAAAACCATAAAAACGCTAACCCAACATACTGAAGCCAGCTGAGGGTTCCTTATTCTTGTGGAATATTTTACCATCTCTCTTATCCTTCCTAGAATACAAAGGGACAGTATAAAGCCTTAGATAAACATATTCTATAAATAGTTGTTCAGTATACTTCTCCTGAAACTGCTCTGGCTAACTATCTTTTTAGAAAACATTAACATACCATATAAGGCATTCTTATTTTTAAAAGGTGTTTAGCATTAGCAGCAGCTTCTTCCTCAAGCACAAAAAGCATGGAAAACAGGCAGACATACCAATAGCATGAATACATCACAAAGAAAACATAAGGGTGAACGCACTGAGAGGGGAAATGTCTTCTGAAGCAAGACACCTATTTTTCTAATGAGCCCATTAGGCCCTGATTCAGCAAAGCCATCTCTATTCAGCACAGCTGAGTTACCATTTACCTCTATGTCCCTAGCTACTTTCTCTTTCAGAATTTATTCCAAGACTTTCCATATCATTGTGGTCAAACTAATGGGCCTGAAGTTTCCTGGGTCACTTTTTTTTTCTCTTTCTTAAAAATAGATACTATATTAGCAATTATCCAGTCATAGTTTGACAAAACCTTTTTTCCATAAAACCAAGCTGACTGGCTTATTATGCTACCGTGTTTTAATTCTTCACTGATTTTATCCTATACCAGACTTTCAATATTTTGCCGAGGGTGGAAGAGAAAGTATTTCATTGTCAGTATAAGATATGTATACATCATTCTTCTTTCAAAATACAGAACAGAAATATTTTTGAATATGCCTTTTCTTCATCATTATTTTACCATCCTTGTCTAGTAGCAGACCTATACCATTAGTAGGATTTTGTTTGGTCTTAATATATCTAAATAAATCTCTTATTGTCCTTAACTCTACTAACCACAGATTTTTTTTCACCGATACCTTTGGCTTTCCTTATCAATTTTCTTCATTTCCTAACTGCTGATTTGATCTCATTGCTATCATCCTCTCTATTTTCCCTTTTGTTATAGACTGGTTTTATAAAAAACAAAATTATTACTGCCTTCACCTTTCCTCTTAACCAGGATTTTTTTTAACATAAGAAGCCTTCTTTCATGATTGCAGCATTATGGGATCTGGGGGCAACTAATAAAGCTGTGACATTTCACTACATATTCTTTATGAAAATATGCTTATAATATGGATCTGATATAACAGATATAGTTTATGCAAGATGGCTCATGTGAGAGATCATTGGAAAGGTTATGATTTACTGAATGTGATTATCCAATTTGTATGCATGTGTCATTTCTGTATCTAAAGTTAGGAATATGGACTATGTAACAATTACAACTGGGTGTGTATTGGGAAGACACCCATGAGATGACAGGCCATCAGATTTGATGGACCATCAGGAAGGAACAACAAGCCCATGAAGATACTAATCTCTCTCCCTCCTGGGAGGCGTCCAGGGATGTAACTGTGACATTAATAGGTCAGGTGGTCTTGTCACCTGATATTAAACATTATCTGGGACTTCTTGTAACTTTCCACTGTGAGGGAAGGGGGGGGGGTCAAGTTTGGGAAACAAAGGATTCCCGCCTTATATAAATCTTATTTAAGGGTGGGGAGAAAGGTGAATGGGACACCTCCTCTCCATGGCCTGTCTGCCCAAGAAGAGAGACTGCTAAAGACACCTGAAGGGAACGCAAGGGGGGAGTCCAGACTGAGACAAGGGTCCAGTCTGAAAAGAAATATAACTGGAACTCTGAACCACAGAAACTTTGCAACCTGCCTAAGATAACATTTAGCGTAAGAAATTATATTTTGTAACCTGCTTCTTAAGTATATTGGGCATAGCTTGCGTATTTTGTTTTATTTGCTCAGTAATCAGCTTTGTTCTGTCTGTTATCACTTATATTCACTTAAAATTCACCGTTTGTAGCTAATAAACATATTTCTTGTTTATAATATATCCCCATTTGTACAATTCACAATTCGGGGTGGGGTGGGGGCGGTGAGAGGCTGTGCATACTTTTCTCCACATTGAGGAAGGAGGCGGATTTCATAATATATCTTTGGGTCTGCACTCCAAGGGAAGTGGACACCTGAGTGCTGGGGACAAATCCCTTAAGCTGAGCCTTCCCAGAGCTGATCTCGGTGTCTGCTTCCTTCTGCAGTTGGGTGTGTCCCTGCCTGTGTGTGTGCTGGAAGAGGCTTAATAGCTTGTCTCAGCAACACAGGTAAAAAGGGGGCCAAGGCTGGCATAACAGGCGGGCTCAGAGGTATCTCAGCACATCAAGTGGCACCTTAAGGGGTCCAACCCATCACAAAAGCATTCTTAAACAATTCCAAATTATAATTCAGAATTTTATGCTTAACTATTTCATCCCACTCAATTTTGTTCATGGTTGTTTTCATCTTTGGGAAAGATGGCCTTTTTACAGTATCAAGTATATATATTACAGTTCAGGACTATAGTCTATTTTCACATAGCAAATGAAATTAGATTGTGATCATTTGCACCTAGGCAGCCATCAATTTTTGGTTCAGTGATTCATTTATCTTTATACGTTGGAATGAGGTCTAATATAGGCCTGAGTGGGTTTCAACACTGTTTGTGTTAGGAAATCATCATCTGTCACTTTTAGAAACTCCAAAGATACTTTACTAGTGGAAGCTTGAGACCTCCAGCACATGTCCTACAGAATGAAATCTACCATAATAAAGCATTTTTTTCCTATTTGTTAGTGAGAGTAGCTGAGCCAGCACAGAGGGTAGGCTAGTAATGTACTGCTGGCATATGCCAGCAGAAAATTACTGCCTGCCAGTCAGGAGGAAGCAGGGGAGGAACTGTGACTAAAAGAGGTGTCCTAAGGCACAGTACTTCCAGGGCTAATACTGGTTAGATGCAGCTTACACACCAGCTCTTGCTCAGGCCTGTGTGTTGAGGCACAATTGAGCCCACTGAGTTCAGGTCCGGCAGTTAGGGTGACCAGATAGCAAGTGTAAAACATCAGGACAAGGAGTGGGGGGTAATAGGTGCCTATATAAGAAAAAGCCCCCAAAATCGGGACCGTCTGGGTTGTAGCCCACGAAAGCTTATGCTCTAATAAATTTGTTAGTCTCTAAGGTGCCACAAGTACTCCTGTTATTTTTGCGGATACAGACTAACACGGCTGCTACTCTGAAACCTATAAAATCAGGACATCTGGTCACCCTACCTGCAGTTTGAACAACAATTTAGGGCCACTGACCCACCAAGAATATTTTGTAGTGTTAAATCCAAGTTAGTTCATAACTGGCGTGGGTGAAAGTGGAGGCCTCAAGACATTTTTAAGAGATTAGAACAATAAATGTCTCTTTTTGCAATTTGTTAACCAGTCGCAAGCTTCTGTTCCCCTCTCTGTGTGTAAACATGGCTTTAACTCAGCTCCCACTCACACAATCTTTTATGGTGCAAGGAATTCACTGAGGTTATTAAATCATTTTCTGCTTATAAGTTACTCTCATCATTTATCGTCTTTAAATGTTTCTAGCTGTTAGGAGTGTGACGGCTATTTTGCTGATCCCAGGGGATGAAAGCTCCTTTGGAACATCTTACAATGAAGACCAATAATAAACAGCAACGTGAGGTCCAGCAGTTGGACATTTTTCTATTCCTCAAGGTCAGGTCTTAATATGCTTTGGCCTCCTAGGAAGAGTGACTTGCACTTGGTGATTAAGTGGTGGAGGCAGGGTTATGTGAGCCTTGGAAACAGGGCTGTCCTGCAGTCATAGGGGGTCCTTTTGAATACCAGAATAAGAGTCCGTATACACTGGCGGGGGCTCTAGGTTATATAGCAGGTTCAAGGTAGGACACTGTAGTCCAGACCAAATGGGGTGTTTTTCCTCCATGCTCCCCTTTGACTTTTTTTTTTTTTTTTTAAGTTAAAAAGGAAAATAGGTTCAGGTACTTTTTAAAACATAACACTGTGGCTGCAAATGGAGATAAAGGCCCAGATTCTGCCTTCAGTTAAACCCACGCAGCCCCAGGGACTTCAGTGAAGCTGTGGAGATATGAGAGCAGATTTTTGTCCCAAATTTTCTATGACATCTATGTAAATAAGGTGGAAGTGTGTGTGGCTGTGTGTATATACACACACGCGCACACTATATGATATACAGCAGATTAAGATATAGTTAATTACATTGTTTTAATGATGATTTTATTTATATAATAGAGAATGAATTAATATATTGTATTTATTATACAATTGTGTACTATGCAATTTACCACTACAAATAGAATCATAGAATATTAGGGTTGGAAGAGACCTCAGGAGGTCATCTAGTCCAATCCCCTGCTCAAAGCAGGACCAACACCAACTAAATCATCACAGCCAGGGCTTTGTCAAGCCAGGCCTTGTAATTTCTAAAGGGGGAACCACACAGAGTTCTCAGATATGAAGAAAAAGAGGTGAGTGTTCCATGAAATATTTAGCAAGGGTTAATATAAACCACATAAAAACATAGAGGCTCCAGTTCAGCACAGTGTTAAGGATGTGATGAAGTCCGTCCCTATTCAGCCCTGATGCAGAGCAAAGAACTTAAGCACATGCTCAAGTGCGTTATTGAATAGGGATGCTTTCCTGAATTGAGAGCATAGAGTGGAAAAATACACTTTCTGAAGCTGGGGAATTATTGAATATTTAGAAGCAATAGAGAAAAGAGTTTACATCCCCCTATAAATAAATGAATCCACTAAATAAATAAATCTCTCTGTCTACAGATGTAGATATGTCAAGCAGGGCAAATTATTCATTGTGAACAATACCTAAGGCTGGGCAAATTATTTGAAGTGAACAATTTATTCCACAAATGTAGTCCTTTTTTCTTCTCACGTTGCCCTCAAACAGCCTTCAATATTAATGAATTTGTGCAGTTGCTGGTTATTTAAAATTATTCAACAAATGGTTTGTGCAAGCAAATCTCAGCCTGTAGCTTGCTTAGGAGCTTCTTGCTATTTGGGTGTATAGCTTGAAATATTTGCTTGTCTTATCATGCTATGTGATAGGTGATCTAAGTCCCATTGCACTGTTTCTACTCACTGATTGGAGGACAATGTTTTATAAATAGAAAGAAGCTTTTAATCAATTCACTTCAATGAGGCTTTACAGGCATGAGGAGCTATGCCAGTGTTACCAGAATAAGAAGTCGGACCTCTTTGGTGGGTACGACCCACCCAGGACAAGATTACTCACCAAGATTTAGGTTTGTTCCATGTCCCATTTGTCATTGCTGATCCGGTGGCAGGTTGGTCTATGGTGCAATGCCATCTCTCGCCTTTCTCCCCAGATCAAGCACAATATTGGCATAGTTCAGACAAAGACACCAGTCCTGCAAACATTTGTGCATGTAAGCAACTTTATTCATGGGAGTAGGGTCTACAAGTGTGCACAAAGTTACTCCCCTGTCAGCATTTGCTGGATGGGGGCCTAAAGTTTTCAAATGCTTCCCCATTCAAAAGATTTACTCATAACTCCTCCCCTGAGATCAGATAGTCCAATCAGTAATGGCTTTTAAAAATTCTGTTTGACCCAGCATCATGCAAAATTCTCACACGATAAAGCATTTTATATTCCCCAAATTACCCACTTTTGACAACATTCTGTTGTCTGAATTTTGAAATGATGCTGTGTGGCACCAGGAGACACATGAGCTGATTCAGGGCAATTTAATCAACAAATGCAGACGAAAGCTTTTTCCAACGAGTTCCGCTTATTTTGAAGAACTTTCTCTGATAACTTTTTTTTTAATGTGATAAAATCTGTTTTGAATTCCCTGAACCTTTATATTGTCTTAATATTTGGCATAAATTTGCCAAGTGATAGCCACTGGATTCTCGTTATCCCATTAAAGTCCAGAGGAATCACAGTGCACTCAGCTAGAAGACGAGATCACGTGGCTGTGCAATTGAACATATGAATTGGAGCCACCGGAATTAAATCTGCTTTCCAAATACTTCCTTATAGTTTATGGAATTAGCTTTTCTTTGCAGAGGTTGAGGGCAGTTCCAGTAGGGCCTGATCCAGAGCCCGTTGAAGCTAATGAAAAGACTCCCATTTACTTCAAGGCTTTGGATCAGGCCTCATAGTGGATTAGCTATAGAGGGCACCCCAAACTGTGAAGTTCAGATCCCTAATCGGATGTGAATCCAAGGTTCCCCGCAGTTTGAAGGTGTTCAGATTGGTGTTCTAGCTCAAGCTATTTTACAGATAGCTATGGTGTTATAGCACATCTGGATGCACACCTGGAATTCCCCAAATTGGATGTCAAAGGGGGCTGGATGTACTGTTTCCAATCAGGCCCTTATCTATTGTTAATAAGAAAAATATGACCATCAGGGGACCCCCACACTGCATGAAACGGTCCCCAGTTTAAAAATAACAGACTGTTTTTTAAAAAATCAATAAAATAAGACAAGTGTTCCGGCTGCATCAACACTAACTACATTTTCAGAGTTTATTCTTTGTGCGGCTGGGTGGGGTCTTCTAATCTGTTTATATTAGGATTAATATTAGAAGCGAGTTAGTGTTTTCAAGGCATGGTAAAGCATGAGGGGAAAAACACCTTATTTTCAGGAATGTTTACAAATGGGTTCTGGTTGTGACTTGTGTTTTGAAACTTGGGAGGCCAGCCATTGAGCCTCACTGTTAGTGTTTAACTTTAGGATTAGGAATTATTGAGTTAGGTTCATTAAAATAGCTGGACTTTGTCCCTAGAAAATTTAAGAAAACATGGTGAAAGCCTAGGAACCAAGGCCTCTTTGTGAGTAACAACGGGCTCATTCAGCTTTAAGCATATGGTAGTCTTTGTTTTTAAACCCATATTAAAATAAGGATAATTCTACCCGTTCCTAGAGAATCCTCAAGTATATTCTCAGGGACTTAGTTGCTTTCAATAACCCCAGTGTGATGTGATGAGAAATTCACTGAAACCACTGTAGATTGTCATTGAGATCAGAATCGGACTCTCCATTAATTCGCAGTGCTATCTCCTCAACGAAGGGAACAACCATCATTACAAAAGGAAACCTTTGGCAAGAGGAGCAAAATGCTTCTCAGAAACGTCCGAAGCTGTTTAATTGATGCAGATAGTGTGAGATGTGCATAAAAGACTTGAGTAGAGAGTATTTTAAATGTCAGAATTTGCACATCCACAAAAGAAGGCATAAGCTACCCAAAAAGGGAGTGTTTTGTCACAGCGCACTACCATACACAATGCAGGTTGTATTCTTGTATGCTGTCACAGGCTTAAAATGAAGATTCATACAAATGAAAATCTTATTCTTTTAGTTTAGGTGCAACAACTGACATGCAGCAACCTTCTTAGCTTTGCAGTAGGTGTATAGGAAAGTTACACTGGTGCAGCCTCGTTGAATTCAATTGCACTGATGTGGCTGAGGACAGAATTTGGGCTGCTGAAAATGAAAATGCATGTAACTAAGAACAGATTTAGTCTGCCATATGCACATGTACACATCCATTTGCACATTAACACTCAACAACAGGATGTTGACTTGGAATGAGTCCCTGAAGGATTTTAGTTTCATAAGAAGCTTGGGAAGTTTGGGTCACAGACAAAATCTTGCTGCCTTATAATTCGTGTGATTTAAAGGGACATTATGCTCTTTTCTTCTTCAGACCTGACTAGGGCTGGCCAGAGGATGACAATTCTGATTCATGATAACTTGTAAAGTTTCAAAATTATGAAAATAAAATGAAGGAAGGAAAGGAAGGAAAATAAAAATCTTTTGAACATTTCTGCACATCAGAATTTTGTCAAAACATCAATTTTTCAGATCAAAAATATCAGGTTTTTTATTTGGGGGTCTGTGACAGGGCAGAGTGGTCCCGCACTGGTACCGCAGGGGTTAACCCTTCTTTCCTAGCAGAGGAAGCCACGCCCCGGAAGCTCTGCTGGGCATGCTCCAACTGGAGAACAGGTATAAAAGCCTGCAGAGCTGCTCAATTTGGGCGGACCACTGGAGGAGAAGGAGTCACGCTGCTAGCTCCGGAGGAGGGAGAGCCGGCGCACCAGGATCCGGAGGCCAGCCAAGCCGGGAGAAGCCCTGATACCCCGACAGAGGACGTCACAGGAGGAGAACAGACCGGAGGACCCCCCGCAGCAGAGAACCTGGTATTTATGGTAGGAAGTGACCCAGGGGAACTTTAGAGGCAAACGACGTTCAAGCCATATAGGCACTCAGCACTAGGCCGCACTATCTCGCCAGACAGGGGTGATTGTGTGGAAGGAGGCCGTTAGGCCGCAGCCAGCCGCCTACAGAGAGGCGGGCACAGGAACTTGAGTGGTGGGGTGCCGACACCCCATCCTACCCCTGCCACAAAGGGGTACTGTGTTGCCAGGCCCGCCATTGCGTCTCTTTCATCAGAAGCTACCAGATAGTCACCCTGGACTTCATATATTTTCCCATTGAAAATTGTGTCAAAAGTGATACGGCTCCATGAAATGTTTTGGCTTTGACAAAATGTTCTGATTAGCTCTAATGCTGACATTTAAAAAGACAAGCAGCATCTCTTAGTATGAATAAACTATATATATAAATTGATTTGGCATTATTTTTAATATATAAGATGAGCAAAATGATCCACAGTTCTGTATTAACTCCCCCTGAAAACAGTGTACAAGGCCTTTTGTACTATATGTCACATTAGAACTAAATTATGTACTAAGACCCCTGGACAAATGCAGTAAATCCCATATAGCAAGGAATCCCACTTTGCCACCACCACCACAAACCTCCCTCCCTGTTACACATCAGCCTGCCATAGCCTAGAACCAACTGCCCAGTCTCCAAGTTCCTGCTACCAGCTCTTCCACACTCAATGAGCATGTGGCTTGGGCCAAGAGGGAGCTGGGGTCTCATGGAAATCAAGGGTGGATGTGAAGAGGATGCATGGCTTGTAGCGCACCTGAGCCCTATTTAGTGTGAATCTGATGGTATAATGGGGTAAACTATTACCAGGCTCTCCAACATGCCTGGCATTAGTACATTCTCTGTCTCTTCACAGCATTAATAACTGGTTAATAAGTTAGTATAAAAATGATTAATATTTGTAATCACTGTCAATAGAGGCATCTGCATTAATATATGGGTGGAGCTATATTCTAATATAGGACATGGAATGTGTTCCATACACAACTGAAAGGGGTTCGCAGTAATTTCTACCAGCATGAGGTCTATGCACCACTTAAATCCTAGCTTGAGAGTTTAAGGACATAAGCAAAAAACTGCTTTTGTACTGGCCTTCTGCAAAGGACTGAGGCCTTGTTTACACAGAAAGTTGCATGGGTTTAACTTAAATTATTTTTTAAACTGGTTTAGTTAAACCAGCACAACCCCCTGTTTAGACACTCTTATTTCAGTTTCAGAGCAATTTATTTGCATTTAACTTTAAATGATTCCTAATCAGCGCAAGCTAAATCAGCATAAGCTTGGTAAACCAAAAGAAGAGTGTCTTCATAGCATTTTGCACCAGCAAATCAGTGTAAACTCACACCTTATGTTAAACTAGGACTATTTTCTAGTGTGGACAAGGCCTGAATTTCACCCTGACAGAAGCATCTCCACATCTTCATCTGCACGTAGATTTTTGTACACAATGGAGTCATATCCAGCAGATCCAGCAGCTGGGATAATTCTGCCAGATACTTTCAAACTCTGTAAAATCTTTGGGGTTCCTTTGGGATGACAGATGCTCTATGAACATAAGAAATTTGGTTATTATCCTGAATGCAACAGTTTCTCTTGACAAGAGATTGGGCTTCTCTCTCTCTGCAAATAGACTTTATATCTCCAGGCTCAGACAAAAGACTAGTACAGTTAGTTCCTTCTCTGGATATTTTCTAATGAGCAAAATCTCTGTTGTGATGTTCTCCCAGACAGCTAGACTTGTTGCTAAAAACACAAGGATGTTACGACCTTGAAGTTCTGTGTTAACAAACAAGCAGCAGGGTGTGATGGTTGTAAACGAGTCCTTGCAGGCTTACCTATCACTTTCTTAGAGAACCCCAGCCTGTTTATTTAGGTGCTGTTCTCACTTTTGCAGACTTTGTGCAGTACATTAAATTACATAATAAATCTAATAGTCTTGAGAAGATAAACAAAACTGTCTGCTGGGTCATGGAACCTAATCTCCTTCCCCTCCCTTTCTCCTTTATTCCTCTCCCTCTGTCTCCTCCAGGGCCGGCTCCAGGCACCAGCTTGCCAAGCAGGTGCTTGGGGCGGCCACTCCGGAGAGGGGCGGCAG
>NW_020664417.1:87389467-87418589 GCF_002925995.2 Terrapene triunguis | reverse complement strand
TTTTTTTTTTGCGCGGCTTGGGGCGGCAAAAACCCTGGAGCCGGCTCTGGTCTCCTCCACTTCATTCGGTGTTCGAGACAAATAACCCTAAGGACAGATGAAAAGCCTGTTCCAAGGTAACTGGTTCTAAAATAACGATCCATGACAAAGAGCCTACATAAATGGACCGGACTCCTTAGTTGTGCTCACTGCTCCACCAAACCACATCAACTCCCACTCTGATTCAGATTCGGTTAGGCAACAGACCTGTGTTGGGCTGTGGCATATCTGATTCAGAAAAGAAAAAACAATTCTACACTTTTGGTCTTGCTCTTTCCATCATACCCCTTTCCTTTGTTCAACAGTAGATCCTGGATACAGTTTGCATTCTACATGAGCTGGCAAAAGATTATAGATGAGAGATGACCATGCACCATTGGGGGCTTTGTGAGGAATTCTGGCTGAGTCAGTCAGATTTCCTCTGGAGGCTCTGCAGGAGGGCACATGCACATGGAAATCCCACATGACTCTGAACGGGTGCAGTGTAAACTCTCTCGGCATTGG
The DNA here is from genome assembly GCF_002925995.2 of Terrapene triunguis. Taxonomy (NCBI): domain Eukaryota; kingdom Metazoa; phylum Chordata; order Testudines; family Emydidae; genus Terrapene; species Terrapene triunguis. Next base: position 87,418,046 of record NW_020664417.1, on the reverse strand, counting down.
ACCAACTCCACTGACTGGCATTACAACTTTCTGAGGCTTCCCCGTCCATTTTAATTGGAAATGCATGAAATATTCTCCGTGAGATTAAAGACGTTTCCATGCTTTGTCACAAATTAAAAATTGCTCCAATTTTTTGCCAAGTTTTCATTCCAAACTCGGTCCCTTTTCAAGTATTGTTTTTTTTAACACCGAGAAACCCCACATTTTTACAGCTAAAAATTACCATTTGCTTGAAAAAACCTGTGAAAACACAAGATTTCAGGTGGAAGGAATGAGAAGGGGCAAAATGAAATTGGGAAAAATATTATTATTTGTATTTGAGTAGAGGCTGGAGACCTCAACTGAGATGCAGGCTCCATTGTGTTAGGTGCTGTACAAACACAAAATGAGAGAGTCCCTGGGTGAAGAGTTTACAATCTAAATAGACAAGTATAGGAAACCTATTATTCCCGTTGTCCAGATGGAGAAATAAGGCAGGGGGAAATAAAGTGATTTACCTTTAGTCACACAGGGAGTCTATGGTAGAGTCAGGACTTGACTGTACACCTCTGGTGTTACAGTCCAGAGCTTCACCGCAAGACCATCCTTCTTATCATTTTTTTTTTTTTTTTTTTTTTGCAAATGATTTCACATGATAGTTTCTGCAGTTTTGCCCAGATCTATGTTAAGTGGGAAAGGAAATTTACTTGTGATATATAAATTATGTCACATTATCTGAAGTGGTGCTTTTGACTATTCTTCAACTGTTGGAATTATTGATAATGTATAGAAATTTGTGCTGTCCACATAGTCCATCATACTGTATCTCCATAGATATATTAGTGCCCCATTTTGAATTCATGTATTCATGGGCATTTCTGTAGTGCTCACTGTTCTATAAGCTAAGTTAAAGCAATGAGATCAATTGTACTGGGCCTGATGTACATCCATTGCTCACCAAAGCCAATATAAAAAAATACCCATTGACTTTGGATCAAGCTCTTAATGCAGAACATGCTTTTCTCATGTAGTGTAATTATTTTTCCATTGTCCATCAATCTTCTTTTCCTCTTTCAAACATATGTGGACATCTATGGTTCACTGACCTCAGAGTGCCTGGTTTAGAAGGGAAGAGAGCCATTTGCAGGAAAGATGACTGATTCATGTAAGCATTCAGTAAAGCTACACAGCCTTCATCAACATTTACACTCACATGTTGGGCCCTGCTGTTCATAAGTAGCCACAGCCTTATGAAACAGCCCTACAGAGTAGTTCAACCCCCACTGGTTCAGTATATAAATATTAGTATTTTATGCAGTAATTACCAAGGCAGTAGTCTGCTGAAATCAGTATTCATTTCTCAGGGTGATTAATGCTATTATTACGACTCATGAAAACCGTGATTTCATTGCAAATGTTTTGTCAGACATTAGTTAAGTTTTGTTCTTGCTTTTTATCGGTATTTTGAGGTCTAGAAGGGGGTGAGCCTATGTGTAATGTGTCTGGTAGCCTTGTAACAAATCAATGGGCTGCAGACAACAGACACAATTGTTAGACAAATCACAGACCCTTTCTGGATTGTGATTCCACAATTCCAAACACAGAAGCTTCTACTGCTCGAACTAATCCTGCCCATCTTACTCTCATGGGTAGTCTCATACAATGAGAATAAGGTAAGCCTTAAAAGTGGGCACAACTGCTCCAGTACGTTTTAGTTCTAATGAAGATATAATGTAATTGATCATCTTTTTGGAGCATAAAGAGCTAGAGCTGAATAGTAGCAGATGGACCAGAGGGCAAGTAGGGTTATGCCACCACACCCAGAGCATTGAGACGTGACAGTAGGAGATTGGAATAATGGACAAAGAAGGCATTGAATGGTACTGTACCTAATGGAATGAGAGACTCAGGCTGAAAGGTCTGCTTCTTTCATTTCAGCAGAGCAAACTTAGCCAAGTAACAGCAGTAGATACCACTGATAGGAGAGAACAGGCCCTTTGAGTGAAATTCTCATCTGTGCGGCTGGCCAGCAAAAGGCCTATGCCTCACTCAAATTGCATTTAAGCCTTATTTTTGGATCCGAAGTGGCACATAGGCCTAGGAGGGATTTTCACCCCTTTGTAAATTTTCTTTAAAAAAAACCCTGACATGGGTAAAAAAAAAACCTTTTTAAAAAAGAAGATGTCTCTTTTTCAGCAACACGTTCCCTTATTTTACGCATATACATACACACACAAAACATATACATTCTCCATTTGATTAAAGAACATTCTGGGAACAATCAGAGGCAGCTCATAAATGTCATATTTTGAAAAGCATAATGCACATTTCCCTCTTTAGATCAGTTTTTATGGCGAACAGTATACCGATGTTTGTGTATCATTTCTAGGACTATAAAATAACTTTTTATAGCTATTGGACTAATATCTGAAAGGTGCAGTACGCTTTCGTCTGAAATTCTTCTGCAGTAATTAAAGCGTAATATTTCTTGTAGCTTCCCTAACTCCCTTCTCTTTCTGTGCAAAATCATATGATAAAAGCTAAGTGCTTTTTAGAAACATACCTTTGGCTGAGAGCCACAACGTGTTTTTTTTGGTCCTGCCAGTTGTGGCTGACAGATATCTATAGCAAACAGTTAACATATATAAACATGTCAGCTATAAAACAAATATACTTTGAAAGAAAACAGAGAGCTGGCAAGGTTCATGCAACAAGACAATACTGTTGCAATTAGAACGAACAGGGTGTGGGGTCCTAAGGGCCTGCTTAGCAGATCTACCAAACGTACAAGTACCTTTCTTCTCCAACGCTGTCAGTACCTAATGGATGGCATGGAACAAAACAAAACAGGCCTGCTGTCAAATCTACTGTCTGATATAGCTGGCATGAAAATTTAAGCAGAGAAACCTCGAGGTGTCTGTGGATTTGTGTTCCTGGAGTATACTGTATGGCCATATAAGCTGGAAATTGCTTCTAAAATTCAACCACCCTGAGCTCCCACAAGGCATTTCTCTGCTAATATTTTCACTGTATTTTAACAGATGGTAACTAACGCAGTTATAAATGAACTAGATAAAATTAATTAGACTGAGGTCAGCTCCTTGGGGCAGTGACCGTATTTTTGGACAGCACCTAGCACAATGGGGTCCTGGCCCTTGACAAAGGGCTATCATAATACCAATAAATATTAACAAACATGATCAAGAGGCAATGTGGACAGGGCACCACCTGGATTCTATTCCCATCTCCGCTGTGCAAGTCACTTCACCTCTCTGTGTCTCATTTCCCCCCGCTCACTCTAATCTGTTTAGACTACAGACTCTTCAGAGCAGCGGCATTCTCTTACTCTGTGTGTTTGTGTAGGGTGGCTAGTTCAATGGGCACTCAAGTCTGGTTGGGGTTTGTAGGTGCTACCATAATAAATGCTAGCTCTGAGAGGAGACTAATGTTTGCCCCTAGTCATGGTGAACTAGGGATAGACTAACAAATGGCTCTCGCCTGTCTACACTAGAATGTACAGTCGTGTTCATTAACACATTTTAAACCACAATTAAAAACCCTAATGTAGACATGGCCACTGAGTTCAGTCGGAATACAAGGCACTCTGCACTGGAACTGGTCAGGAAATTTTTGACATACCAGTTTTGCATCAGAAAATGCCAATTCACTGAAACACTTCCCAGACCAGTGTGGTCTAAATAAAACGTTCTCAGATCCAGAATAGAATTTCTGCTCAAAACCAGAAAGAGAGATCCACCCCAAAAGGGCCCACTGGTTAGTGCACGCTCCAGGGAAGACGGAGTGTCCCTGGTTCAGAGAAGTGACTAAAACCTGTATGTACCACATACCAAATGACTGTACTAACCACTAGGCAATGGAGCTGTTCTTTTTCTCTGGGACAGTGAGTATTTGAGTTCCAACAGTAGAGCCTGAATCACAGCAGGAACTCAAACCTGGGTCTCCTACAGGCCAACAAAGCACCTTAATCATTGGGCTATAATCTATGCTGCTATAGGGCAGTGGTGGTGGAGTCTACTGTCTCTTTGTTTTTTCATGAACGGGTCTTAGTTTCATCCCAATGCAGGATGAAACCACATGCTGAAACTCAAAATTTTTCATGAGGCAGAATTCTTGTCTTCTGGCGAGCCCTATTAAGCATCTCCAAGCGCTCAGAACCACTTTATGGGATTGATCCCTGAACATCCTGAGCACTGAATATTCTCACCAAAAAAAAGTGTATGCCCAACTTCTGGCAAAGCTACCGAATAAACCATTATTCTTTTATGGGCAGAAGTAGAGAAAAATTAAGTCATAATGGATGACATGCAAACACTTTGCAGATTTGGTTCAAAAAGGATGAGCCTAAAATATGTCTTCAGTAGTATTTAAGCAGTGTGTAGACCTTGTGAAATCCCTCCCTGTCTAACAGGCCCCCAAAAGATGTGTGTATCAAATAAGACCCCCCCCCAAAAAAGAAATATTTTTGACAGTTTTTTTGTTGAAATGTGAACTATTTCACCCAAAATATCATTTCAATGACATTTGCAATTTAAAAAAAAATCAAAATAATTTTTCAAAAAAGTTTTTAATATTTTTTTGACATTTTTGTTTTTCTTTTTTTAGAAATTCTCACTTTCACTCAGGTTTTTACTCACCTATACCCTTTCTTTTTCCATTGTAAAAAAAAAAAAAGAGGGAAAAGTTAAAAAACAAACAAACAAAAACCCCTCCGCAAATGTGTGTATGTGAGAGGGAGCCCCTCCCTTACTTATTTCCCCTTTTCCCATTACAGAAAGTTAGAAAAAATTGTTTACAACTAAAAGTGTGTGTTGGGAGGAATAATTTCTGTCATTTTAAAAACTTTCTCCCCTTTTTTATTTCCACCCACTTTTCCCATTGAATAAGTGTGGGAGTAAATAAGTGAGAGACAGTGGGGGCATTTGCACTCTCTCACATTTTTTACTTTTGCTAAAAGTTTTAAAAGCTAGAGAAATTAGCAGTTTCTGTCCCTTTTCCACCCTTTCTTCCACTGGAGAAGGGGAAAAGGAAAGAGGGTACCAGCATATGCATATTGTTTTTAGGTTTATTTCTCATTTAATCTCCCTTATTTAAAATCAACAGGTCATTTTTAAATCACCAGGTTCAGATGACTTGCAGCCAAGAGTTTTAAAAGAGCTGACTGAGGAGCTTTCTGTTCCATTAATTTTGATTTTCAATAAGTCTTGGAACACTGGGGAAGTTCCAGTTAGTTATAGGCCTATCAGCCTAACCTTGATGCTGTGCAAGATAATGGAGTGATTGATATGGGACTTGATTAATAAAGAACTAAAGGAGGTAACGTAATTAATGCAAATCAACATAGGTTTATGGAAAATAGATCCCGTCAAACTAACTTGATATCTTTTTTTGACAAGATTACAAGTTTAGTTATAAAGGTAATATAGTGGTCGTAATATACTTAGACTTATTTAAGGCATTTGAATCGGTACCAAATGACATTTTGATAAAATAAACTGATATAAAATTAACATGGCACATATTAAATGGATTAAAAACTGGCTAACTGATAGGTCTCAAAATGGAATTGTAAATGGGGAATCACCATCAAGCAGGTGTGTTTGCAGGGATCAGTTCTTGGCCCTATGCTATTTAACATTTTTATCAGTGACCTGGAAGAAAACATAAAATCATCACTGATAAAGTTTGCAGATGACACAAATGTAGAGAAGTGGTAAATAATGAAGAGGAGAGACCACTAACTCAGAGCAATCTAGATCACTTGGTAAACTGGGTGCAAGCAAACAATATGCATTTTAATACAGCTAAATGTAAACGTATACATCTAGGAACAAATAATGTAGGCCATACTTCCAGGATGGGGACTCTATCCTGGTATTTGGGGGTTGTGATAGATAATCAGCTGACCATGAGCTCCCACTGTGATGCTGTGGCCAAAACAGCTTATGTGATCCTGGGATGCCTGAACAGGGGAGTCTCACATAGGGGATGAGAAGTTATTTTGCCTCTTTGGCACTGGTGCAACTGCTGCTGGAATACTGTGTCTAGGACAAAGCCCTGGCTGGGATGATTTAGAGGCTGTTGGTCCTGCTTTGAGCGGGGATTGGACTAGATGACCTCCTGAGGTCTCTTCTAACCTTAATCTTCTAGTTGTGATGCACATAATCCAAGAAGGATGTTAATAAATTGGAGAAGCTTCAGAGAAGAGACATTAAGGGATGTTTTCTAATCCTATAGTGATAAACAAAATAGATTGAGCTCCTTGAGTCTAACAAAGAGAAGCTTAAGGGGTAACTTGATTACAGTCTCATAGTATCTACATGGGAAACAAATATTTAAGTAATGGGCTGTTCAATCTAGCAGAGAAAGGTATAACACAACCCAATACCTGGAAGTTGAAACTAGACATACTCAGTCTGGAAATAAGGAGAAATGTTTTTAACAGTGACAGTAATTAATCATTGGAACAATTTACCAGGGGTTGTGGTGGATTCTCCATCAGTGACAATTTTAAAATCAAGATTGGATGTTTTTCTAAAAGATCTGCTCTATGAACTATTGTCAGGACATTTTATGGTATGTGCATACAGGTGGTCACACTAGATCACAATGGTCCCTTCTGACCTTAGAATCTATAAATCTGTGAAAACAAATTTCTCCCACCCTTTTGTGTTGAAAAAAGAGAGGAAAAGAAAGGGGGAAAAGAGAGCAAGAGGAAGAAACTAGGGTGGGGGAAAATGTTTTATTTTTTCTCTCCCTTTCTATATATAGAGAGAGAGATACACATATCTCATAGAACTGGAAGGGACCCTGAAAAGTAATTGAGTCTAGCCCCCTGCCTTTACTAGCAGGACCAAGCACTGATTTTGCCCCTGATCCCTAAGTAGTCCCCTCAAGGATTGAACTCACAACTCTGGGTTTAGCAGGCCAATGCTCAAACCACTGAGCTATCTCTCCCCCCCTTTTCCATTTTCCCCCAATCAGTGGAAAAAAAGAGAAAAAATAAATGAATGAGAAAAAGAGATGAGGTATGCAGGGCCCAAAACTGAAACATGATTCGGGTACGTGTGTGTGTGTACAATGAAAACTTCAATTCAAAATTAAATTAAAATTTAATTTCATTTTAAAATTTTCCAGTGGAAAAATCCCAATTTTTCAAGCAGTTTGGGGCCTTAAGAGGGACTAGGTGATGTTCACCTCTGTGCAGAGGGCTAGCACAATGCCCATGCATCACTTAAGTCCTGGTTAAGCCCTCTTAAGTGAGTCATTTCTGAGTCCTCTGCACAGGGGTGAATTTTATGGCTTGGGCCCAATTCTCAGTTGGTGTAAATTGGTGTAACTCCATTAACTTTCAGTGAATTTACACCAAATTACACCGGTTGAAGAGTTGGCTCCCTGTGTTTAACTGTTAACTTTATAGAACCAATTTCAGGGTGGAGTTTTCAAAACTGTCTGAGTACGTCTTCACTACCCGCCGTATCGGCGGGTAGCAATCGATTTATCCGGGATCGACATATCGCGTCTCATTAAGACGCGATATATCTATCCCCGAACGCGCTCACCGTCGACTCCGGAACTCCACCAGAGCGAGCGGCGGTAGCGCAGTCGACGGCGAAGCCGCGGCCGTCGATCCCACGCCGTGTGGACCCCAGGTAATGCGATCTTAGATACTTGGACTTCAGCTACACTAGTCGCATAGCTGAAGTTGCGTATCTTAGATCAATCCCCCCCCCAGTGTAGACCAGCCCTCTGTTAAGTTCAACTATAGAATGTTACAGCAGGAAAACATTTTTACCACCCTCAACAATATAACAGATACAATTTCAGTAATATACTTTAATTCATGAGAAAATGAGCCCCATATAAAAACACACCCACTTTATATTAGTTTGACACAAGAGCCCACACAGGCAACGTTTACTGCTATGGAACTGCCTAAAAAAGCACTTTTTGGAAAGGTGCTTCAACCTTCAAGGCAAACATCTGCACAATTTTTATTAGAAAGAATTAGACCAAAGGAAAATCAGGCATCTGAAATATATAGATTTCCCTTGGGCCAAGTGACAGGAGACCCCAGCACTTACTGTATGGGAAAGAAATTTGAACGCTATGGGTCCCATTCTCAGCTGGGTGTAAACTGACCATTGATTTTGGTGGAGCTATGCTGATTTGAAATCGCTGAAGCTTTGGCCCCAGCAGGTTCAGAATGTTATTGGTTTCACTGGGCTAAGAGTCACAAAGGCACAGAAGTACAGTGTTGTCTCAAAATGTTGTTTCCAGATCTGCAGAAGAGCTCTGTGAAAGCTTGTCTCTTTCACCAACAGAAGGTTGGTCCAATAAAAGACATTACCTCACCCACCTTGTCTTCATAAAAATTTGACAGCCCATCTCTGGAACATAAGGCCTATCCACTATTTAAGATGGCTTAACAGACATAAATAAGGCATAAATGTTGTTCTGGCCCTCTGCCTAGAGGTGAATATGACCTAAAGAACTTGAACAGTGGGCATTGGACTGGCCACTTAATTGGCAGTGCGAGACCAGCTTTGCATTTCGGATAGCTCCCTAGGCATTTGGGATCTCTTACAATAGTCTCCCTCTGCTAGCAATAGAGAGAGACTTCTCTTTCTGGGTGCTTTCTGGTACTTTACATATGGTCACCTGTCAGCAGGACCCTCTTGCATTGCTTTGTATTCTGAGAAGAGCCAGGGGACATTACTTAGGAGTCTTGTGCAGTGTGAAGGCCAGTGAACCCCAGTGCAGTAAGACAGCTGGGAGACAGGAAATAAGCTTGTGTATTCAGCTGAGTTTGTCCACTTTCCAAAGGAGTCGATGCCGATCACTGCTGAAGCTACAGGTCATTTCCCATCTCTGCTGTCCAGTCTGGAACTCAAATGGATTTCCCAAAGATAATGAGTTCGATCCACATCATAGTGTCATCTGTCCTTTTAAGCACAGGACCAGTCTTGTGATGCCAAAAACCATCCTATAATTTTAAAGTGGATTACTACCCATATTACACAAAGCTACAGGGCATGTCAGTACGTGGCATCCAGCTGCTGGTGGGAAGGAAGTCACGTTGTGACATGTGTGGAGTTGGAGAGTGATAAATATCACCAGCAAAAAGGCGTGAAATACACAGACCAGAATTGCCAGGGCAACGTCACTCTCCAGTACACAAACAAAACTCAGTTTTTCCTCACTCTATTGGATGACATAGTTGGGAAAGAAGATCTTAATGTGATTGGAAGTGACTCAAACACCTGCCTTTGTGTTAAACTTAACCTTCGAATTCCCTTCCAGAGCTTCCAGCGCGAGCATCTCCATTTGTGAACACTAAGGGCCAGATCTAATACCCTGTGCAATCAATGGGTGTCTTTCTATTGATTTCAATGGGCATTAGCTCAGGTCCTAACTGGTTACCCTCTTGTGTCAGTGTGAGTAACATAATGGGAAGTGACAGGTGAAGATTTAAAAGGGAGCTTAGCTTCTTTTTTTGATCCAGTTCCTGTTATCAAACCGGATACCAGCTACAGTTTCTTCATTCAAAACACATGGCTAATTAAATCAATTGCAATGATATAATGTCCAGGTTAGTCCAGCTGCCTTATTTCAAACACCCATGGTTTACCATTGACCAGACCAGTTTGGGCATCTTTATCATATTGAAATCGTACCTGTTCCCAGAGATTCTCAAAATGCATTACACATACTAACTAATTTGGTATCCAGTGAGATAGGTAAGCAGTGTAATAAACTGGCTGAGGGAGGGATAGCTCAGTGGTTTGAGCATTGGCCTGCTAAACCCAGGGTTGTGAATTCAATCCTTGAGGGGGCCACTTAGGGATCTGGGGGGAAAATCTGTCTGGGGATTGGTCCTGCTTTGAGCAGAGGGTTGGACTAGATGACCTCCTGAGGTCCCTTCCAACCCTCCTATTCTATGTGTATTAGTGCCCTCTGTTGGATGGAATCAGGATTGCTCAACTCTGTACCATGTTACCTATACTGCTAATACATAGTAGAGGGCTCTCATTTTGGAGTGGGCAGATCAGGGTCCTTTTCCCCCATCCCTGTAAAGTTCTAAGAGGCCATTGTCTGCACCACAGTGCAGCTTTGAAGCTCTTTACCGGCCCTAGATCCTCTAAGCTGTTTCTGGTGGCTATTATTCATTTCTCATCTTAACTCTTCCTAGTCCACTCTCCTCTCTCTTCCCAATACTTTATCTTTTTCCACATTTAGTATCCTCCCACTCTTTCCTTCATGCCTTTTGTCTTGCCTCCACTGTGCCTGGTAATCTTTCCTCTCCTACAGCAAAATGGACCCATGTGCTAAGGTGAATGGGGCTTAAATGGGAATGAAATGTAGGGTGACCAGACAGCAAGTGTAAAAAATCGGGACGGGGTGGGGGGTAATAGGAGCCTATATAAGAAAAAGTCCCCAAAATCGGGACTGTCCCTATAAAATCGGGACATCTGGTCACCCTAATGAAATGGTAAATTGGCCTTTGTTTGTTTATTTATTTATTTAGATGCCAGCACACCTGACGATGCCAAGCAAGACTGAGGCCCTGTTGAGGTAGGTGCTGCACAAGCTCAGAAGAAGGGAATTTCCTTGCCCTGAAGCGTTTGCAGTCTAAATAGACAAGACAGGCAAGGGTAGGGGAAAGGGACGGTACATACAAGCAGTGTGACTGGAAGGATGGTTTGCCAACATCATGTCACGTCCATGGTTTAGTTATTTAATGTGTAGCTGTTTGGGATTTTTCTATCTGCTTGGGTAGGTTTTAGATTTTACTTTATATGTTTGTGTGTGTGTGCATAGTTGTGTATATGTGTGTACCTCGTGGGTGCATTTGTGTGTATGTTTGTAAGGCAGAGGGGGTGAGGAGAGAAAACAGGAAGGGATTAGTTAAAAGGAAAAGCAAAGGAAGGGGAAGGGACATTAAAGGGAGGGAGGTAAAGAGGAAGGGGGAGGCAAGGAGCATGAAAGGCAGCTGGAATGAAGCTGAAGTGAAGAGACTGTGATGGAAGGGGCCAGAAGGGCCTGCAATCAGCAGTGGGGAAAGAATGTCCAGGATAAAAACTGCAGAATGCAATCTGATGGCATCATCAGTGTCCAACTTTGTAACTGTTTCTGCAACTGCTCCAGCCAGCTAGAGTTCCAGGCCCCTGGCTGGCTCTGCCTTAAACAGTGTTACCAGCGCTTACATTGTTATCATGAGTTTTGTGATATTTGGTGGTTTTTTTACTTAAAGCCCCAGCTGCTGGAGTCAAGTGATTCTGTAAGAATCTCATCACTTTCTTTCTGGTTGCTGAGAGAAGCTTGAAAACATGATCAGGATGAACTCTAAAGTCTCCAAAACCAGAAGGCAAATAAAATGAACCCAACATTTACGACTTCTTTAAAAAAATCTCATGATTTTTAAGCCAGTCTCATTATTTGGTCGAGGGGGCTGGCTCATGATTTTGGAACACATGGGTTTGGCAATAGTGTATATAGACAGGGAACTGTTGGGACTGCATAAAGCCTGCTGCCCTTGGAGTCGGCGGTGGGGCGGGGTTGCCCTGCACAGTTATGCCTCCCAGTGTTGTTGGAGGGGAGGGTAAGTTGAGCTGGACCTCATCTTCCCTTTTGTAGTGCTGTTGTACCTGATGAGACTGAGGCCTTGTGTTGGCCTCCTGCATGACAGTAAATTTCACCCCCAGACATCCTCTTAGTCTTCATTCAAATCCCTCCTTGAGACACATTTCCTCCATCCAGGAGAGAAAGGAAGGACCAATGGTTAGGTCACAAGGCTAAGACTTGGGAAACCAGGACTCTTATACAGGCTTTCTGTGTGGCCTTGAGCAAGTCATTTAGCCTCTCTCTGTGCCTCAGTTCCATCTCTGTACAATGGGGATAACTGCACTTCCCTCTCTCCTGGGGATGTTATGAGGATAAATTTATTAAAGGTTGTGGGGCACTCCGATACTACAGTGGTGATGGTCAGATACGCACCTTAGCTAGACCCGGTCTGTCCACAAAGATGTTAATGATGTATTTATGATTACAGAACCCAAAGAATACTCCTTGCCGAACAAATGGAAAGAGCCTCACACTGCTTTTCCACCTTCTACTCACCCAGTGCTTTGTGTGCTCAGACTGCACTGTTTGCCAGTTTAGATGATTAGCTCTTTGGGCAGGGAGGATGTTTGCCATGGTGCAGAGCACAGTCAGAGCTCAGCAGAACATGGAACAACATCATTTTGCAGATGGTTAAACTGAGAAGGAAAATGGGACACATGGATGTTAAGTGATTGATAGAATGTTAAGGACAAAGACTGAAATATCCAGGAGACCTGTCGCCACCACCTCATCCTGCTTGAACAAACCACTCACACATACATCTCTGCCATGTATGCGTATGGACTTTGGATCTGAGACGCATGATTTTCTCATTATTCCAATTTTGGAAATATAGAAAATTTGCAAGGGAAAAGCACTAGAAAAAGTCAATGATGAGAGCATGCAGCAAGAGAAGGCAGAGAGGAGGGGAAGACTACAAAGGAAACAGATCACTTTGCTTATGCATCCAGCTCTTCTGCAATCAATAATTTCCAGTGGCGGCAGTGTTTCCTATTGTTGATAGTACAGTTGATCATATGCAAGACTTCCATGCTGCCAAACACAGTCTAAAAATCATGTGTGGCCTTAGCAGATGTTTCTTTTTTTTAAGATAAAGGGTTATGGTTGTCAAGCTGTCTGGAGTGGCTCACAAACATGAGTATGAACCTCAGGGCAGACTGTGAAGAAGCAGGGCACAAACCCCAAACTGGTTGTGAGTTCAATACTTAGATTTCACCAGCCAAGTATCAAGTGTCAACTGCTCTGGCACAGACAGTCCCCTTGGGTACTGTGGTCTATCTTGCCACCCAGGCAAGCCTGCCTTTGTGATAGGTGGTCCCTTACACCAAAAATCACAACAATATTCAAGCTACTCCCCGGCCCAAAGGGCCAGTCACTTACCCCAGGCCAATTGCACCTTAGGCCGTATACCAAAGACAACATTGTAGCCAATCCTATAATAAACCATCTAATGATTTATTAACTAAGAAAAATAAATGAGACTTATTTACAAGGGCAAAGCAGATAAACATTCACACACAAATTAGTTACAGTCTTAAATTCCAAAAGGGTAATAGAAGCAGTTGTAATAGGCAAGCTCTGTAAATCCTCTAGGGCTAACCCAGGCCAACCACTGGGGAATTCTTGCTTATGCTTAGAAATCTTCAGAGTTCAAGCAGCATAGAGATCCAGTTTCTTCTTGTCAGGGGGTTTTATTTCCTTCCCCCAGAGTTCAAGCCTGCTTGTCGTGAGGGGGGAGCAATCAACAAAGTCTTTGTCCGTTGATGTTTCACAATGACTCATTTGGTTTCAGTGGGCCTTCCGGTGTATAGGACCTAACGTCTTCTGTAGGAAACCCATCTTTGCTTTAAGGCTATGTCTACACTAGCACTAGCACTGACATAAGGCTATGTCAGTCAGGGGGTGTGAAAAAACAGCCCAGGCCAACATAAGTAACGCAACAGAAGCACTGTTGTGAACAGAGCTATGTCAGTGGAAGATGCTCTCCTGCCGACATAGCTACCACCGCTCGTTGGGGATGGTCTAATTATGCTGGCAAAAGCACTCTTTCCTGTTGGCATAGAGCGACTACACGAGGGACTGCAGCGGTACCTGTGCCTTAGTTTCCCCTCTGTAAAACTGGGGATAGTACTTCCTTATCTCAAAGGGGCATTGAGAGCTTACATTCATTAATGATTGTGAGGTGCTCAGAAACTATGGTAATGAGGGCCATATAAATAGATATTGCTTCATGCTCTTTTATTACAAGTCAGCAACTCTTCTCACACAGCTGCTTTTGTATTATCTTGCTCTGTGTGCAGTTATACACTTTTTGGTGTTCCTGTTAATGTACCTGAGTTTTTCTTTTCATTGTGTAAAATTACAACGTTTTAAATACCAAATCGACTGTTCTGTAACAAGATGTAGGTCTATGTTGTTTAGGAAACCCAAATATGCTTCCCATTATATGAGCCAGGTGCACTCAATAAAGGGGGTGTTTATAGTGGAATCATACATATTTCAATAAAGGTTTAGTAGTTTTATGTCAGAGTGAGGTAGCCCAAACCAAATCCATATATTTCAAATTCATTGAAATTGCTTTTTTTTTGGTCTGGATAAGGTAAAACCCACAAATAGGAACAAAACATATTGGATATTACACAGATTTTAGGAGTCAGTTAACAGGCAAATCTGAACAAAAATATTGATTATCTAGGTAGGATTAGGAACAATCAGAAACAATAATAAAAACACAGCAAAGATAGACAGATATTTGCTGAATGCCTTATAATCCAGGCATCACTATCTGGGAACTCTTGCATTTTACTATTGAGGAGCACATTTAAATGCTAATTGAAATCTTTCTTTGGTAGATGGGTAAGTAAAATTAAACAATCAGAAATGGGAATGGAAAAACGTTTCTTTTGTTACAGACAAATCTTGCATAGAAGTTTGTAGTATTAAATTTGTAGCTATCTGTACATCACTGAGTTACTGGGTTAAACTATTATACACGCACTGCTGGAAAACTTCACCTTCCAATGGCTTGAGTCTATTAATCTAGTATCTACATATATACAATTCAAACCATTTTACAAATATTTATCATTTGTATCGGGGATATTGCCAAGGCCTATCTTGATATAGTGTTCATAAAAAGAAGAGCCTCAACGCAGATGTTTGAATTTAAAATAAGTGATTTTAAGTATGGCTGGGCAAACTATTTCAAATAAAAAGAGAACCAACCTGCAACCTTAGCCCAAACCCAAATGGAATTCTTGGTTTGAAAAGTTTGGGGAACTCCTAAAGAGGGGTTTTTTTTCTCATTTTCAACTGCCTTTGTAATTCCCTGATACCAGAAATGAAGAAGTACCACAAGAAAAGTTATTCCTATGATACAGAATTCAGAACTTTCCATCCTTACAGTCTT
This sequence comes from Terrapene triunguis, assembly GCF_002925995.2. NCBI lineage: Eukaryota > Metazoa > Chordata > Testudines > Emydidae > Terrapene > Terrapene triunguis. The sequence continues at coordinate 87,403,015 of NW_020664417.1, read as the reverse complement.
GGACAAATCTTGACCAATGAATCCCTGTGAGTTAAGTGGTATGCCCCTTTTAAAGATGGGACTATTCAACCCTGGTGCAACTCGAATGAAGCCAATAGAGTTGTGACCAGGCTGAAGGTAGAAGCCAATTTAGGTGAAAGTGATCATGAAATGAAAAATGTCATGGATCTAAGGAAAGGAATAAGGAGAGCAGCCGAATAAGGACAAGGGACTTTAACCAAGCAGACATTACCAAACTCAGAGAATTGATAGGTGAAGTCCCATGGGAAGAAAATCTAAGGGGGAAAAGAGGCCAGGAGAGCTGGCAGTTTCTCAGTATTAAAGGCACCACTGGAAACTATTCCAATGCGAAAGAAAGATAGGAAGACTAGTAAAAGGCTGTTATGGCTCCATCAGCAGCTGTTTAATGACCTGAAAAATCAAAAAGGAATCCTACAAAAAAGTGGAAAAATAGATAAATTGCTAAGGAGGAGGACAAAAGAATAGCACAAGCATGTAGTGACAAATCAGAAAGGCTAAGGTACAAAATGAGTTATCCCTGGCAAGAGACATAAAAGGCAGTAAGAAGAGGTTCTTTAAATATATTAGGAGCAAGAGGAAGATGAAGGAAAGTGTAGGGCTTCTAGTCGGTGGGGAAGGAGAACTAATAACTGATGACATCAAGAAGGCTGAGGTATTTAATATCTATTTTGCTTCAGTTTTCACTAAAAAGATTAATGGTGACCAGAAACTTCACTCGGTTAATATTAACAACAAGGAGGAAGGAACACAAGCCAAAATAGGGAAAGAACAGGTTAAAGAATATTTAGGTAAGCTAGATGTATTCAAGTCTTCAGGGCCTGATGAAATGCATCCTAAGGTACTTAAGGACTGAAGCAATCTCAGAACCATTAGCAATTATCTTTAGGAATTCATGCAATACAGGTGAGGTCCAAGAGGACTGGAGAAGGTCAAACATTGTACCTATCTAGAAAAGATGTGGACAAACTGGAGAGAGGAGAGCAACAAAAGTGATAAAATGTTTAGAAAACCTGACCTGTATGAAAAGGTTAAAAAACTGGGCATGTTTAATTTTGAAAAAAGAAGACTGAGGGAAGACCTGATAACAGTCTTCAGAAATGTTAAGGGCTGTTACAGAGCGGACTAGGAGCAATTGTTCTCCACATCTGCTGAAGTGAGGACAAGAAGTAATGGGCTCAATCTGAAGCAAGGAATATTTAGGTTAGATATTAGGGAAAACTTCCTATCCATAAGGGTAGTTAAGTTCTGGAATAGGTTTCCTAGGGAGGTTGTGGAATCCCTGTCACTGAAGGTTTTTAAGAACAGGTTGGACAAACACCTGTTAGGGACGGGTCTGGGTTTATTTGGTCCTGCCTCAGTGCAGGGAGCTGGACTTGATGACCTCTTGAGGTCTCTTCCATCTCTACATTTCTATCATTCTATGAATTTGGCCTATAGGGAGGTTAAGGGTCCAATCCTGGGTAGGCCTATGGACCTGCAGCTCTCATGAACTTCATTGGGAATTGCAGGTACTCTGCACCTCTCAGATTTGTATCCTAAGAGGTAAATTTTCCAATTTGCGAGCCTAAAGTTTGGAGTCTAAATTAGGCTCCTAAATAAGTGTCTGGATTTTCAGCATAGACAACTGGTACCTCCCCATAATCCTATCTTCCACAGCACTTGCAACCTGTCCCAGCTTGGTATCATCTGCAAACTTTATAAGTGTACGCTCTATGCCATTATCTAAATCATTGATGAAGATATTGAACAAAACCAGACCCAGAACTGATCCCTGCAGGTCCCCACTTGTTATGCCCTTCCAGTTTGACTGTGAACCACTGATGATTGTTCTCTGGAAACGGTTTTCCAACCATTTATTCACCCACCTTATAGTAGCTCAATCTAGGTTGTATTTCCCTAGGGCCATGAGATGAATCATTGACAGAGCTGTGATTAGAACTCAGGGTTTCCTGATTCCTCCCATTCTCAGGCTCATTCCATTAGATGATGTCTCTAAGCGAACAATGTCTTTCTAACCACTTGTTTAGTTTCTGGATTGTGGATAGTTCAGTGAAAACTTCTGTCCAACATGCAGTAGGAGCCAGTAAAGCAAACTAAGAGGTTATGATGTATAAGAAATGGGATAAAAAACAATACTGAGAAAATTATAATGCAGTTATTTAAACATAATTGTCATCATTATCGGCGATCCCTCAAGGTTTACAGTTATGTAAACATAATTGTATTATGTATTTAAATATGCACCCTCAGCTGTGTTCAGCTCTAGTCACCCTCAAAGATGAGGTCATATCTCAAAAAGGATGTAGCAGGAATAAAGTGATGGGTAGCAGAAATGGTTAGAGATATGGACAGATTTCCATCTGAGGAGAGAGTGAAAAGATGGGGACTGTCTGCTTTAGCCAATAGATGAATAGCGGGGGATACAAAATAATGAGCAACATTGAGAAGGTGAATCAGGCATGTCTATGCACCCTTTCTGCTAATACCAAAAGAAGTAGACATGGAGATACAAAGGCAGCTATGAGGAAATACTCTTTTTGCATAATGCAGAACTTGTGGAACTCTTTGCCACAAGATAGCACTGATGTGGAATAGCTTAGTAGGATTCCAAAAATTATTAGGCATTTTATATAGATAATGAAAACATCCACAGTGACATTATATATATATATATATATCATAACAGATACAAACCATCATGAATCAGAACATAAGCCAACCACTAAGTGATGGAAGTTAGGGAGAAACTTCCCCTATAGGCAGGTCATTCTATGATTGTCCACTATGAGGTTTCTTGCACCTTCCTCTAAAGCAGTGAGAGTACGCAGAGGTCTTCCGGGGGGTACATCAACTCATCTAGGTATTTGCCTAGTTTTACAACAGGCTACATTAAAAGCACTAGAGAGGTCAGTACAAACTAAAATTGCATACAGACAATGACTTGTTTATACTGCTCTATATACTATACACTGAAATGCAAGTACAATATTTATATTCCGATTACTTTATTTTATAATGATATGGTAAATATGAGAACGTAAGCAATTTTTCAGTAACAGTGTGCTGTGACACTTTAGTATATTTATGTCTGATTTTGTAAGCAAGTAGTTTTTAAATGAGGTGAAACTTGGGGGACGCAAGACAAATCAGACTCCTGAAAGGGGCACAGTAGTCGGGAAAGGTTGAGAGTCACTGCTCAAAAGCATCTGATACTGGCCACTGTCAGAGGCAGGATACTAGAGAGCATGGACCAATGTTCTGATCTAGAACAGCTGTTCCTCTGTTCCATTAATATATTGGATTAGTTCCCTCCACCTGCTGAAATCTGTGAGCCTACTATTGATATTGATGCAATATTCCAATGTGGTTGGAACACCTTTTGCTTTCCACTTGGTTCTGGCACAGTGCAAGGCTTATCACCCTCCTCGCATTTTGATCCCCACATATAATAAACAAAAGCAGAGGCTCTGAACAGCTTGTCATTGTGCACCTGGAGCAATATTACACAATATTAGCTTTGGGCCAGAATGCACTTTATATTTATTGTGTGTGCTGTAGGCGTTGAACTGTGAATGTAAATAACTGAACTATGTTGATTTAATGCTCACACCAGGTAAATCTCTTAACTTTTTTTTTTAACTGAGCATTAAATTGTTCTCTCAGACTTTCTAGTCAAGGCATTTGTATGTTGTTCAAACAAAATGTCCCTCCACCGTCACAGAAGTAAATAACAGCATTGTACGTGCACATTTACTGTGTGTATAGTTGTACTTTACCAGAAAACGAAGTGGAGGCAGGCTAGAAATATAGTCAGAGATACAACAAAGAATTAAAAGGGCACCATCATGGTTGTAGGTCTGAAAGTAGATATGCCTCACAGAGACATGGTTCACCATTCCTCTATTCTCTCTTCCTGCTTTCATGTGTTGTTGAAACTGACAGTTCTATCATTTGCAAAGTAAGACGAACCCACGGAAATAGACCTCAAGGCTACCAACTTTTGTCATCCCTGAATTTCCTCAACCAAATGCCTGTGAGAATCTAAGAAGTGCTAAAATGGGGGTGTTAGTGTGGAAACTAAGCTTTTTTCTAAAGGTACTCAAAATGGTTATGATGTCTTACTCATTGTGGACTGGATTTTGATACCCTTGCTCATATTGAATAGTACCATAGTAGTCTTGTTGATATGAATAGGACTACATGGTACTTCTTGAGAAGAGTAAAGATGTCTGACTTAAGCCCTATGACATTTTGGATTTATCCCATTGACTGAAGCAGGCAGAACTATATCAAAATCTATCAAAATCAAAGCTCTTCAAAGCTTCTAGAACAGCCCCCTGCCATAGAGGACTTGTTTCTCCCTTGAGGTATTTGAAGACTTTGTGAGTCCAACACAAACTTGGATGTGTGTGATTTGAAAAAAAACGGTGCTGGGATAGTTTTTTGTTTTTTGCAAGATGGGTTTAAAAATGGTTCCTGTCAAGATGGGTTAAACATGGTGTCATGGTGTGGCTAGCCCTATATAAGGGTAGTCAGGGCCCAGTCTACCCATGATGGGCTTTTTTTTTAAGGAGAATGAGCCCCTCTCAGCACACCTGCAAATAATTAACTGCCTAGGTGGCTGGTTGGCATCTAACTGGCCAAGCACCTGGACCTGACAAAAGACTCCCAGAGCTCAGCTGGAGGAAGAGGTTCCTAAAGGGAGAAGCTACTAAGGAAAGGAACTGGGGGGAGGGGGCAGCAGAATCTTCAGAGAGCTGAAGGAGGCCTAGCTTGCAAGGAGCTGCATGTTGCCAGGGAGCCTGAGGGGACTCTGTTGTGACATTGCACTCTATATGATTTTATGAAAATATGCTAATGAGTGTGAATATAATATAACTGGAATATGCTTCATGCAAACGGTCTCTTGTAAGGTATCATTACAAAGCTTATAATCTACTGAGTGTGGTCATCCAATTTGTATTAATGTATCATTCTTGTATCTGAAACTAGAAATATTTAATATAACTCTGAGGTCCTATTGTAATTATGCAAAGCGTGGGCCATTAATGGTGGCTTGGAATCTTGATGGCTCCCATTAACCAGGACAATTGGTTGTAAATGGCTCTGTTTACTTGTAAGTCTTCCTGTATACGTGTGTGCTGGCAAGTGGGTAATGAAGTCTTACAGTGATATGTGATCATGTCACCTGAACTGGAATCCATCTTTAACCTGGTGCTTTTCCATTTAGAAGGAGGGGTGGGAACCCAGAGAGGGACAAAGGATTCCCGCCTTGTGCAAAAGATATATAAGGGGGTGGAACAGAACAAAGGGGGTGGCAGTCATGAGAAATCCCCTAGCTACCACCTGAGTTGGAACAAGGACTGTACCAGGGGAAAGGATTGGGCCCAGACTAGAAGGAGGCTAGTCTGTCAAAGACGCTTATTGGAATATCTCTGAGGGTGAGATTTACTTGCATTGTTTCCTGCTGTATTAGGTTTAGACTTGCGTGTTTTATTTTATTTTGTTTGGTAATTTACTTTATTCTGTCTGTTATTACTTGGAACCACTTAAATCCTACTTTTTGTATTTAATAAAATCACTTTTTACTTATTAATTAACTCAGATTAAGTATTAGTACCTGGTGGGGCAAACAGCTGTGCATCTCTCTCTATCAGTGTTATAGAGGGTGAACAATTTATGAGTTTACCCTGTATAATCTTTATACAGGGTAAAACGGATTTATTTGGGGTTTGGACCCCATTGGGAGCTGGGTATCTGAGTGCTGGAGACAGGAGCACTTCTTAAGCTGTTTTCAGTTAAGCCTGCAGCTTGTGGGGGGCGTGGTTCAGACTTGGATCTGTGTTTGCAGCAGGCAAGCGTGTCTGGCTCAAACAAGGCAAGGTACTGAAGTCCCAAGCTGGCAGGGGAAACAGGCTCAGAGGTAGTCCCAGCACATCAGGTGGCAGCAGGGCCGTCCTTAGGATTTATGGTGCCCTAGGCGGGATTATTAAACTGGTGCCCCTGTGCCTGACTTGCTCTTAACAACACAAACATAAGCTTACAGTATTGGAAAACTTGCCATATGCACGTTATTAAACCCAGTTTAACTTAATTAAGCACACTGTAATGCTGATGGACTAGCACTAAAGAAGTAGTGCTATAGAAAAAATTCTGATTTGACAGAATGATGCAAATAATATAATTTTTTTAATTTGTCAACATTTTATTGGAAATTTATATGAAGAGGTATTGAAACAAGGATTTGTTTTTAATTAAAAGCAATCTTTCTGGCTTTTTTGGCTGCAAAATCAGTAATAATGTCATTGTATGACAAAGACAAAGTGATGTCTTGTTCAATTGCAAGAATAGCAAGACCAGTCAAGTGTTCTGACTCATTGTAGAGCAGAGATAGTTTTTAATGAGCTTTAGTTTTGAGAAACTCCGTTCTCCTGATGCTATTGTTACAGGAATTGTCAGTAGAATACGAGTGGCAATGTATACGTTAGGATACATGTCAACAAGTTTGGTGGTATGAATAAACTGTACAATGTCCATCACTGATTTTGCATGTGGCAACATTGGTGACAGTGTACTCAAATCTTCGTTCAGTTCAAGTCCATTTAAATCAAAACTATCACCATGCTTCAGGGGGCTCTCTAGGTTCTTGCACTGTGACCTTGAGCTATGGGGCAGCAGTCCCCAGGGAGTTTCTGTGACCCAACCCGTCACATCTGTATCAGCCACAAACTGGCAAGAAGCAGCACAAGGACCTGGAACCTCCAGGCAGTAAGCACTGGAAGGAGTTGCTCTGTGAAAGGGACAGGAGGCAGATGAAGGTAGGAAGTGGCCCAGGGAAACAGTAATGAGTCTGAGGAAGCAGACTCTAGTTACTTAATTCAGGGTCTCTGGGCCAGACCCCAGAGGAGAAGGAGGGCCTGGGTTCCCCTACTGACTCCTTCCCCCAATGAAGAGGATATAAAAGTCCCCCTGATACAAAGGGGGAAGAGACAAGAACTATCATGCCCAGAGCGGGGTTGAAGGTCTGGATCCTTTATTCCCCTGGAAGGGATGGAACTATAAGTGACCTGGCCAGAGCGCTGAGCTGTGAGGAGGGGTAAACCATCCCAGGCCTAGAATGGCCATTGACAAGGGGTTGCTGGAGCCAAAGAGACTGCTACACCAGGCCCGGACATGAGTGGGCTTATTGGCTGGTCAGAGACATCTCTAAACATGGGTTTAGCGGTGTGTTGGCCCTGCTTACAAAAGGAAATTGCATGTCTTGGACAACAGGTGTCAAATGACGTGTGTCTGCTCATACCCCAGCCCCGCCAACTGGATTTGAAAATGTTTTGGCTTTAATGCAGAAAGGGCCAAATTGATTCAGTTCCCATTTCAGCAAGCATGGGGCCTACTTCCTGTAACAGTGGCTTAACATGCTTTCCATAACAGCTGTTGCCAAAGCTCTTGCTATTGGGGGAGGCACTATAGGAGAGGGGAGGAGGGAGAACCTGTGGTGGAAACCTGTTGTCAATTCTGGATCACTTTCCTAGTGTAGACTAGAATGATGTGGACTTGAGAAAAGTATTTTAAAATGGCCTTAGAAAGTGATATTTTAGATCAGGCAGGAGCCTAACTCTATCTCTAAATTGTTTTGCCTTTCAAACTGTGTCCAACTTGAATTCTCAGAAGCTGTATTTTTCAACCCACATTTAAAAGCATTTTTCAACGTGGGTCAAAAACAAGCGTAACTGAGGCTGATTCTGTTTACTATGAGGAACCTCCGTTGAAATTAAGCCCCTTATATTTAGTGATGGGGTTCTATTTAGAGGGGAAAGGAGACATTTCTTATAGGGCTTAGTGGCCTCCCAAGCTGGATGGGAGCTTTCGGTCATGGTGCCAGCCTCCCATCAGCCCATGCAGCAGTGTGAGTATTAGGACTCAGATCTCCAACACAATAGTGAGCAGATGTTAACTCACTGGACTGAACCATGAGCTGGCCAGCTGTAGCAGGCTTATCTGAAGCAGACATCCTACCTTGCAATGATATTGAAGAACTTTGCTTACCTACTCAATTTGTTGGGAATAGACAGTAATTTTCCCTGACCACCTCCTTTTTGAGATCATTAAAGGAAGGTTAAGATGTTAGATAACCCTGGCGATGTGTGTCCTCTATTCTGATTTAGAACAGGATGTCCTCATAAGCCACATATCCATGTTGTGCATAGCATCTTTTTCCATTTTCCTCTGGTCTACATGGCAAAACACCCATGGTCATTCCAATTCCTCTGTCCTTTATCTTTCCTAAATCAGGTCCCAGTTTAGAGCAGAGCAGACATCTCTAAGGGATTCTCTTCTCCCCAGATGTGCAGCGCATCTGCTGCTATGTCATCTCTGCAGACACAAGCGTCATTTCACTAGAGTGCATGTGTATCAGTTTGCCCTAAAATTTGTGAGACAATCGTGTGCACCTTGATTTTAATCGGTCATCAACCTGATTACTTAGCATGAGGCTCAGGCTCTCTTGTACTATGCATTCAGACTACTGATCCAAGCTGGGAAACAATGAAAGGGATTATTCCTTCATCCTGTCAACTGGTGCTGTCTGCCTTATGGCTGATATTCTGCACTAGTTTAAAAGTGTTTGAGCCTGATTCTCTTCTCACACCCATTTTGCACTGGTATAACTACACTGAAGTAGTAAGTGAGAGGAGACTTGGGACCCTTGGGTCAGCAGCTGGATGGGGAGAGGCTCCATCTGCAGTAGCATATCTACAGCACTAATGTCCTCCTCTTCAAGGCAATAGTCTCCTCTATAAGACGCATGTGGCTCAAGCATGCTTGCAGGACATGACAGGCATTTACCATGGCAGCTTGATTACTGAAGTGTTACCGCTGCTGGTTTCAAAAGGGTCACCCCTCATTAGTCGAAGTGCTAAATGACTTTTTTGTTTTAGTTTTTACCAAAAAGTTTAGTAGCAACTGGATATCTAACATAGTGAATGCCTGTTAAAATGAGGTAGGATCTGAGGCTAAAATAAGGAGAGAATGAGTTAAGAATGACTTAGACAAGTTAGATGTCTTCAAGTCACCAGGGCCTGATGAAATGCATCCTAGAATACTCAAGGAGCTGACTGAGGAGATATCTGAGCCATTAGCTATTCTCTTCAAAAATTCATGGAAAACAGGAGAGATTCCAGAGGACCGGAAAAGGGCAAATATAGTCCCCATCTATAAAAGGGTAATAAGGACAACCCAGGGAATTAGAGACCAGTCAGCTTAACTTCAGTACTTGGAAAGATTATGGAGCAAATAATTAAGCAATCAATTTGCAAACACCTAGAAGATAATAAGGTGATAAGTAACAGTCAGTATGGATTTGTATAGAACAAATCATGTCTAAAGGCTTGTCTACACTACGCAGCTTTTAGCGACAAGGCTGTGACGACACAGCCTTGTCGCTAAAAGTCAGCGTGTGTGAACGCTCTCTATCGGTATTTTGTTGGCACTTTTGCTGACAAAATACTTCCAGCCCCGCGAGTGGCATAAGCTTTGTCAGCAGGAGAACGCTCTTGCCAACAAAGCCGCATTCACACTGCCACTTGCGTTGGCAAAACTTTTGTCTTTCGCGGGGGGGCTTTTTTAAGTACCTGCAAAAGACAAAAGTTTTGGAAACAACTGTGCAGTGTAGACATACCCTAAGCAACCTAATAGCTTTCTTTGACAGGGTAACAAGCCTTGTGGATAGGTGGGGAGGGGTAGATGTGGTATATCTTCATTTTAGTAAGGCTTTTGATACTGTCTCACATGGCCTTCTCATAAACAAACTAGTGAAATATAGCGTAGATGGAGCTCCTATATGATGGCTACATAACTGGTTGGAAAACCGTTCCCAGAGAGCAGTTATCAGTGGATCACAGTCAAGCTGGAAGGGCATATAGAGTGGGGTCCCACAGAGATCAGTCCTGGGTCTGGTTCCATTCAATATCTTCATCAATGATTTAGATAATGGCATAGAGAGTACACTTATAAAGTTTGAGGACAATATCAAGTTAGGAGGGATGGCAAGTGCTTTGGAGGATAGGATTAAAATTCAAAACGATCTGAATAAACTGGAGAAATGGTCTGAAGTAAATAGGATGAAATTCAATATGGACAATTGCAAAGTACTCCACTTAGCAAGGAACAAACAATTGCACTCATAAAAAGGGGGAAATGACTGCCTAGAAGTAGCACTGCAGAAAGGGATCTGGGAGTTATATTGATTTCAAGCTAAATATGAGTCAACAGTGAAACACTGTTGCAAAAAAAGTAAACATCATTCTGGGATGTATAAGCAGAAGTGTTGTAAGCAAAACACGAGAAGTAATTCTTCTGCTCTACTCTGCGCAGATTAGGCCTCATCTGGAGTATTGTGTTCAGTTCTAGGCACCACATTTCAGGAAAGATGTGGACAAATTGGAGAAAATCCATAGGAGAGCAACAACGAGCAATGTTCTAGAAAACATGACCTATGAGGGAAGATTTTAAAAATTGGGTTTGTTTAGTCTGGAGAAGAGAAGACTGAGGGGGAATACGATTACGGTTTTCAAGTACATAAAAGGTTGTTATAAGGAGGATGAAGAAAAACTGTTTTCTTTAACCCTTGAGGATACAACAAGAAGCAATGAACTTAAATTGCAGCAAGGGCAGTTTAGATTGGACATCAGGAAAAACTTCCTAACTGTCAGCATAGTTAAGCACTGGAACAAATTGCATAGGGAGGTTATGGAATCTGCATCATTGAAGGTTTTTAAGAACACGTTACACAAACACCTCTCAGGAATGGCCTAGTTATTATGTAGTCCTGCCTTGAGTACAGGAGACTAGACTAGATGACCTCTCGATGTCCCTTCCAGTCCTACACTTCTATGAAGATTAACTATTCTGAAGCAGTTCCAAATGGATAAATGTTGTTGTTGTTGTACCATACTTCAGCCTGGCAAGCTGCAGTGAAAGAGGTCTGGTTTGTTGTTGAGGAGACTTGCTCCACTTGGTTCCAAAGTGCTCCCTAAAGGATGGACTTTTGCTTCCGGAACAGAGTCCTTTTCAAAATTAGATCTTGCCTGTCAGTGTCCGGCTGACCAAGTGGTCTAAGGTACTAGACTCAAGGCTCTATACTTCCCCTTGCCTGAGTGTTCCCATCTCTGTATGGAGACATGGGTTCAAATCCCCCTCCTGACATATTCTTTCCACCCCTCAAAGGGTGTGTGTGGATCCAGAGGGAGTGCCCATCTCTACTTTGGGTTCTTGGCTGTGAGCCCTATCCTGCAAAAAACACGGGGGGGGGGAAGCATCTCCCCTTAGAACTTTTAGCCCAGAGGTCAGAGCTCTCACCCAGGATATGGGACCTGGGTTCCAATCCCCCTGCTCCAAGGCATATTTAATTATGTATTCACCATGGAACTGTGGCAACAGAAGCAATGAGGAGCCCTGGCCCAAGAATAAGATGGGTAGCAATTCTTTGAGTGTTCCTCTGAGCTAGACTCAGATCCCTTAACTCACCTGGAATAGCTCAGCCTGAATTAGGGGATCAGAATCTGGTCCAGTGTGATCTTAGCTGAAGATTTCATGAGGGGTGGGTTAGATCAGATGTTGGCCAATATGCCATGGGTCCCCAAAGACTCTTGGGAGTATAATTAGCTATATATTTTGAGTTGTCAGTGACAATCTCGGGCTAAGTCTGACAAATCCAAGCATTAAAGGGGTTTATTTGGGCTATTTTTCTTCAGGCTGCTTAGATCTGCTATGTATTGGATCACTTGGTGTTCCTCTGTCCATGCACAGTTAAGGCTGAATTTCATGTACTATAGCACTGGTAGAGCTGTGGGACAGTCCTGTACAGTTCTGTGTTCAGGGGAAGATATAATAATTTAGGGCCCAGTCTTGCAATGAGCTCTCGATGAGCAGACCCTTATACTCTTGAGGACAGAATCCAACTGAAATCCAGGGGAACTGCCCAAGTAGACAACATGCAGCATTAGAGTGACCAGACAGCAAGTGTGAAAAATCAAGGAAGAGGGTGGGGGGTAATAGGCTTCTATATAAGAAAAAGCCTCAAATATCGGGACGGTCCCTATAAAATTGGGACATCTGGTCACCCTATGCAGCATTGGAACCTTGGTAATAAATGGGGAGGACGGGAGAAGGAATTGTTACCAGCTGAAACTTTGAAAATAAAAAGGGAAATTTTCAAAGGCACAAATAGCCTAATTCCTATTGAAAGTCAATAGTATTTTATTGCATCCACTGTCATTTGTACCTTTGAAAACCTAGCCCAATGTTTCATTTATGGAGTAATAATTATTACTGGGGGATTTTTTACTGAATTATTTCCATTCACAAATCTTTGAAAAATAGCAAGTTGGCTAATGTAAGCTACAGAAGGCCTGATTCAGATTTTGTTTACAGCGGCTTCACGCCTGTGCTCACTACAGTGAAGTTTTTCCTAGTGTGAGATCAGAATCAGGCCCTAATGATCAGGATGAAGTTACCTTTTTGCTCTTCTGTAAACAAGAAAAAAAACAGAGAGTTGGGAAGAAAAGTAACTTTCCAGGTGATTAGTTAATAAAAAAATTAGTGTTACATGATCCTGAAAAGGGCCAGGGATTCGTGTTGAGTAGAGAAGCCCCAGAAAGCACCTACTTGGATTTCCTTACCAAAATCTTTCACTTTCATTGAGTTACACTGAAAGAGTTTCTGTGGATCTTACCGATCAAACCAGCAATCTGTGTTACCAGCTTCCAGACAGTTGAAATGTTCTGGAGACCACCCAGATATCAACAAATCAGACTTAGGCTTTGTCTACACTAGCACTTTTGTTTCACCCACAAAAAAAGTGCCGGTGTGGGCAGCACTAAGTCGTCAGGAGACGCCCTCTCTCCAACATAGCTACCTCCGTTCATTGGGGGCAGTATGCCAGGTAGCTGGGGTAGAGCGGCTACACGGGAGACCTTACAGCAGTTCGTAGTGTAGACATAGCCTTAATTACAAGAATGTGTCACATTAAGACTTTTCCTATTGGTTAGAAGTACCAACGGTGGAAAAGGAGCATAGATGACGTTGTTGACCTACACCAGTGCAAAGCGCATGTAAAAAGGGACTGCACGGCAATGGTGAATGGACCAATGGACTCCAGCTTAATCCAGCATATGCATGGTTCCAAAATTCTTTAACCCATTAGTTACTGTAATTAAAATATTGGGTAAGTGTCCCCAGGTTACATGTGGGAGGGGGGGAGCTGTTATTTTTAAGCCATTCAAATAGTTTCCTATTACTTCTGAGCCAAACTAACAGCTGAGCAGTATTCATCTGTGTACTGTGTAGAACTTGATGCTGACCTAGCACCAGCTATTGGCTTCTGATATCCTCATTTCCCAGAGAGGGGAAACTAACCCTTGAAACTGGTTCATCTTCATGCCTTGTTCACATGCATTGTCACAGCCTGTAGATCAGTGCAGGGCCGGCTCCAGGGTTTTGGCCGCCCCAAGCAGCCAAAAAAAAAAAAAA